>NW_006159674.1:4109320-4182061 GCF_000334495.1 Tupaia belangeri chinensis | reverse complement strand
TCCTCACTTAAATGATCTGACAATACTATGTTCTAGGGCAATGGTATTCAACATGTTTAATGCATGCTAATAATCTGTAGAATACTTTGTTAATTTCTGCCCCCATTGTCCCCTCCTAGGATATCTGATTCAATGATCCTGTTGAGGGCCAATTCATATTTTCAAGGGCTGAACCAATTATTTTAACATGAAGCTCTGATGGAGAGTCATCTCAGACTAGTAGTTTTGTGGACTCATGCATTTCAGGGATACAATGAAATCTATGCACTCACTCGCCAATAAAATGAATATATACTTTTATTCTTCTTTCAATATCAAAGTGTGTGCAGATGCCTTCAACCCATTTACAACCTTTAGTTAAGAGCAGTTTCTAGACACTGTTAGACAGTAAAAGTGGAGGTGTAAGAAGAGGTTAAAAATAAAGCAAGGATTTCTGCCTAGAACAACTCATTTTAGCAAAAGGTCATACAAATATGGCCAATAATTTTTTTCAGGTTCACCTAATAGCTTTCAGCTTTATTCTAACTCACCTATTATACAGTCTTCCAGATCTTTCTTTCATGCTAATATAAGTAACTGTTTACCTATCTTACAACTGACAAGAGTTTAATGGGGTCCATTTTCAAGCTAGGGAATTGGGCACAAATTACACATTTGTGCCCTTTTCATGCTTTATATATTTTCTGTAACTATGCACATGTTCACTCATTTACTACTTTGGTCATCATATATGAATTTCTAACTGGTTTTCCCAAAACTTGCTTTATAAGTAAGTTTCAGTATTGCAGTTGGGCAAATTCCCAGAAGTCAGGAAATGTGAAGAAAATGCCTGATGCAGTATGTCTGATAAATTCTTTCTAAGATTGGCTACATCTGATTCTTAGTGCAAGCTGCACCTCCAGGGAAAAGTATGGTGGCGGCATGCTATGGACATTCACTGACCATGAAATCTTGAATGTCTTTGGTGTAAAGCAAACAGCACAAAGTGAAGAGTTTACTAGACCCCACTTGATTTTCTTGTTGTTGTTGTTGCTGTTTCCAGTTGCATAAATCTGGATAAGCTTCTTAACTGCTTTTAACCTCCATCCCCTACCTATAGCCAGTGACAAGATCATGTACCTAGTGAGTGATCCCAAGTACTCAATGAAACAGAATCAATGAAAAATTACTTTATCAACTATCAATTACAAATAGTATTCCTGGAGGCAGCCTGGCATGAAGGACCAAGGGTGGGCTTGGGGTTAGACAACCTTGGTTTCAAATCTGAAACCTGTCATTTAACAGCAATGTGATCTTGGGGAAATCACTTAATCTCTATGAAACTTATTTTATTCTTCTATAAAATGGGATTGTTCATATCATCTCTTAATATTTTAATGATGTTTATCTGTGAAATGCTCAGCACAGAGTATGGCCCATTGGAGGCACTCAAAATTTATTAATTCCTATTACTAATGTTAATAACTCATACATATTTTTTAATTTGCTGGAGGGTGGCTATGCTCAACAGAAAGAGACAGAGAAAGAGAGAGAGAATGAGAAGGGGACGTGAGAAAGCACTCCCCAAGGAGTACTGCAATCTCTTCTCCATTTCTTTCTCCTTTAGGATTTTGGAGCACACACATATACACAAAGTTCATGACTCAGACCATGCAGTTGGTACATAGGATCCACTCACTTTATCCACCACACCACAGCTGCCCTACTGATATTATTAATGTTAGTTATTTAGTAGAAATGATGAGTGTACACTAATCTAGTAATATTCTCCTGTCCCACATCGCAGAAGACACATCGCATGGCACACATTCAAAAGAACAACCATTAGATGATCCCATGGTTGTCCTAAAAATGGCCATGAGAAATTTAACACCCTTCTGACCTCATTAGTACAGAACTTTAATGATGTATTTGATTTAGGAATGACTTCTACTAGACCTACCACAATTGAAGCAGAAGATAGAGAAGAGGATAGTTACTGGCCTAACAGTCTGTTTCCTTAAAAGGGGCTCATTTGAAGTCTCATTTAAAGTAGTGGCATTATGGGAAGGGGGGTTCATATCATTTTTAAATTTTTAGAATTTAAATGGTCATAAAACTCTACTTCAAAAAATTATATATTTTAAATAGTTCTTGTGGTTTGGGAAAACTATTTGTTTTTGTTTTTGTTTTAAGCTGTTTACTCCTCTAAAAGGGACTTACAGACTAATATCAAAACATCTGGCAATTATCTTGGATACTACATCAATCCCTCAGGCAATGAAACTTCTAATAGTCCATTTGGAAATAAAGATCACTGTGACATCTGAACACTTGCATGTTAGGTTCTCTTCTTGGACCTGAATTTTTGCAACAATCATGAATCTACAATAGACATGTTGTGTGACTAAAGTGGAGCCCTTGGTGTTGATAACGTTTCTAGGCATTTCTAGTGGGGCAAAAACATTCATTGATCTCTATGTACCTCGCCACTGTGATCATCCCTAGAGAAAAAGGATGAAAAGATATACATGATCTATAGCTTTATGTCTTAAGAGTCTAGAGTTTTTCATTCAAATACAGAGACCTGAGATCTGATGCTTAAGGTTAGAATGGAAGTGGCTTTGAGCCTGAGTTTATTTGGACACAGAGGTTTCATTGAATGCTCATTTACTGCCTCCTCCACTGGCAGCCTCACAACCATCTACAAAGGAACAATTTCATCACCAAAATATGATACTAATGTTTGCTCTTAAGAGCAATGTTGATCTTTCAGAGAGACAGAATACGAAGATCCCCATTTCGATGAACACATAAATACCTACCTTATTCTGAATACTCTCCCTAGCAACTCATGGAGTGTGACATATCACCATCAAGTAATTTCCTTCAAGCTCAGCATGTTCTACAGAAACACAGGCAAATATAGTGCAATTCATTTACACCTCACCATCCAACATGGAGGATTAGTTTGGTTGTCAGACTAGTTGGCAAAGAGGGGAACTCTAGTGGAATTATCAGTGGGACAAGTTGTCATTTTTAATGCTGGTTGAGAAGGGCAGGTTCAACAGAAGCTCTTGAGGGTAGAGAACATTTGAGGACGGGCACTGATGACAAACTGGATCTTCTTCCCAAGTGTGTGAGCTCTGCTAGGCATGTCACCTAGTCCAAGCTCAGCAAATGGAGAGCATCTTCATCACAATGCTTCAGCAACACTGCTGCTCAGAGAGCCTTTTTCAGCTTGGTCCAGATGCAGCCTCACTATCCTCCATTTACCATCCAGGAAGCCACTCTGATCATCTAAATTGTGGGAAGAGAGAACAATCCCAGCTACTTTCCAAGATCACTTTCTCTTTTTCCTGCAGACTAATTTGTAGGCTAATTTTCCTGGGGGTGGGGGGAATATATATATATATATATATGTAATCTCTTCTGTTTGAAAACATTCTGAGAAGAAAATGAAATACCAGTGGAGAGTTGTTTCCATTCTTGAGAGCTTCAGTAAATGATTTGTTTTTAGAAATTTCTTCCTGGAATTTCTATCATTTTCCTCCCACCTTACCTCTCCTGTGTCCATTTTGAAGAAAAGCACCTCGTTTATCTTTGGGAGACAGTAATGCAGAAACTGTAACTGAGCAGATTTCCCCTTGAGGATCAAAATATTTGTGTTAAATGAAATGAGAAATCTGCTAAGTGGCGGCATGGATCCCCCAGGGAAGGATATTTTGTAATTTTGAAAAATTCCTACTGAAATTCTTCTCTTGCCAAGAAAAGAGGAATGATTTCTATTAAAATTACTTCATGTCTGAATTACTCTCTGCCCCTTGGGAACATATAACATTACAGCTTTTATACTCAGTAATTTAGAAGGACGGGGACACCTTATTTGGAAAGCATGCAAACTTAACATGAAATGTTGAGCATTAGGTATTTTCACCACAAAAGGCTCTTTTTGAAAATTTTGTACTTAAACTGCTCAAATTATAGCTTGCTCTCAGATCTGGTTTCTATGATTGTCTATATAGGTTCTTTTAACTTTTTACCCTGATCTCACTATTCCCTGAAGCTGCAGAAAAAAATCCTTTGATTGGTGTGCACAAGTTGGGCCTTTTATAAAAAAACAGAATAGGTGACATCTCTTTAATAAGGCAGTTCAAACTTTGAAGTCAATCAAATCGGTAAATTGTATTAAAATATATGTATATGCTTCTGTCTATGTGGATAGGTAGACCTAGGGTAAAGGCTTTGGAACTGCACAAAAGATGGAAAACAATTTTAAACTCCTGGGCCAACTCTTATCAAGTATTATGGATCCCATTGGTGCTGTGTTGAGAAATATTCTGAGGCCAAATACAGTGCAGGGAGAATAAAAACGTCCCAGGAGCGAGCAGGTGGTGTGGTGGTTAAGGGTGCTGGACTCCCATATGGCCAATTATGGTTTGAGTCCTGGACCTGGCAGCTTGATTTCTTGCTCTCTCTCTTGCTCTTGCTCTCACTCTGTCCACTCTGGTCAAATAAGAATAAGTAAATATTTTTTTTAAAACTAAATAAAATAATTCTTTAAAAAAATAAAAGAGAAAGTGCCATGGAAGATGAGTAGTATGTCACCACCCCAGGTGGACGATCTTAAAGTACAGCCACTACATACAGTTGTCTTTCTGGTACATAGAAAATATCAACTAAAGAGCTCTCTGGTTAGGGAAATTGGAGTTGTTTTCTAATTTTCTACAGTAAGTATGCATACATTTTTATAATAAAAGTAAAACTTTTAATGTTTTTTAATTAGAAAAAAATGACCATTGTTCTCGAATTGTCCCACAGCTTGAAGAAAGTAATTAAATTATCTTCTTTGTGCCTTGTTCAGAAAAGAAATTCCTCTTGGTACTAACTGAATGTTCGATAAGGGTTTAAAGTTCATTGCTATGTGTTAAAAGTCAATTACTCTCCTAAGATTATTTATGAATATTTGGGATTATCCTCAGGCATACCCATATACGTTTCATCAAAGCATAATAGGCTTGGGCTAAAAAGAAGTAGATATAGGGTGACAGGCGTAGCAATGCTACAAGAGTATGGACACTCTAGAACAAGACACTTAAAGATTTCCATATTCATTCTGTGCTCATGCATTCTCTCTCTCTGTCTCTCACATGCACACAGATACAAGCTTTCCTCACCTGTCAAAAGGTGAGAATAATAATATCTATCTCACCTGT
Source organism: Tupaia belangeri chinensis (assembly GCF_000334495.1). NCBI lineage: Eukaryota > Metazoa > Chordata > Mammalia > Scandentia > Tupaiidae > Tupaia > Tupaia belangeri. The sequence goes on along the minus strand of NW_006159674.1, from coordinate 4,176,866 downwards.
TGCTGTGAGGTCCAAATGAACCTATGTGCTGGACAAGCACTTGGTTCGCTGCAAAGCAGAACTGCTAGTATTGTCATCATTAGTAGTGATCATAAACATCTTTGATTTCTTTTTCTTTTTGCCATAGATCATAGGTATTCCTCAGAAAGAGAGAGATGGGGGCATGGCAAGCATACCCCCATGGGGAATGGTTTTGCTTCATTCCCTTCTCCTCCATCTCTCCCTTCTTTAGTCATTTTGGGCACACACGCACACACACCATGCATGTTTTCCAAGCTGCAAGATCCAGGACTCCAATCTGGTAGTTGACCATGTGGGATTCAGCTGCTTTAACCACCAGGCCAAGGAGCCAGCCCAGCATTTTTTATTTCTATGCTAATGAACGGAATTAGTAGTATCCAAAACATGGGTAATCTGAATTTATTTCCTCATGTTTTGGTAATGATTTCTATTGTAATTAGTAAAGTTGTGAATTGATATCAGATAAATTAGACATTAGAATAAAAAGCATAAGAAGAGAAAAAGGACACTACTCAGTTTTAAAAGATTTAATTCAATTCATCAAGATGATAAAATCGTAAGTATTTATACACCAATGCCAGTGTACCTAAATATGTAAAAGAAAGACTGCTAGATCTAAAGGGATATAAAGAGTGCAACATACTATTGTTGGAGATTTAAACACCCACTGTTGCCACTGGACGGGTCATCAAGACAAAAAAGTAAACAAAGAGGCATAGGAACCAATTCATATCATAAACCAAATGAACTTGACAGAAATTTATAGAGCATTCCATCCAGCAACTACAGAATACCCTTTTTTTCTCATCTCCACATAGAACATTTTTAAAAGTTGACCACATAATAGGCCATAAAACAAGCCTATATTCATTGCAAAGTATAGAAAGCATACCCAGTACCTTCTCTGACCACAACAGAATTAAACTTGAAATCAACCACAGAAAGAGTCCTCAGAGATATATAAAAACATGGAAGCTAAACAACCTATTCCTCGATGACTTTTCTTTTTTTTTTTTTTTTTGAGAAGTTTTTGCTATAGCGTATGTGTGCTTGCCAGAAAGACAGAGAGAGACAGAGAGACAGAAAGCGAGAAATCACTCCTCAGGGTGGAGGCCATGCCTCAATCTTTTCTCCTTGGGCACACACGCATATGAGCCCGGCATGAGTTTAAGCCACTGGGTCTTGACTCGAACCACAGTTGACTACATGGGAGTCCAGTGACATAGCCACTACGCTGCTACTGATCCCCTGATTGGCTTTCAAAGTAACAAAGAAATTAAGACCTAAGCAAAGAGGAAAATAATGAAAAAGTGAATAAAATGAATATGATACAAAAAAAATGGAAGGTCATCCCACGGTCTTGGATTGGAAGAATAAATATAATCAAAATGTCAGTTCTATCCAAATTAATATACCACTCAATGTGATTCCAATCCAATTACCTGAGACACTCTTCACAGAAGTGGAAAAAACGGTTATAAAATTTGTCTGGAATAATAAAAGGCCCCATATCACCAAAGTAATACTATGCAAAGAGAATAAAATAGGAGGCATCTCATTGACTTCAAAATATACTACAAAATAGTGATAATCAAAATACCATGCTACTGACGCAAAAAGTAGAAACATAGATCAATGGAACAGAATAGAGAATCCAGAAATAAACCCCAGCTTATACAGCAAATAGATCTTTGATAAAGGGTACAAGACAATTCATTGGAGAAAAGAAAATCACTTTAGCAAATATTTCTGAAAGAACTGGATATCTACCTGAAGAAAAATGAAACTGGATCCTTGTATCTCACCATTATAAAGAATCAAGTCAAAATGGATCAATGATTTAAAGATGAAGACTCAAACTATAAAACTACTAGTATAAAATGTAGGGGAAATGTTTGGACTAGAAAAAGATTTCTTAAATAAGACCCCCTAAAGCACAGGCAATAGTCCCCACAATAGACAAGTGGGATTCTTAAGCTAAAATTTTTCATCAGAGTAAAGAAAGAATTAGAGTGAAAAGACAACCCTTGGAATGGGAGAAAATATTGGCAAATTATTCCTCAGACAAGAGATTGGTACCTAGAAAATGTAGGAAACTCAAGCAGTTTTCTCATTAAAAAAATGAATAATTCAATTGAAAAATGAATAAATTAATTGAAGAGACAACTCTCCATAGAAGATTTACAAATGGCCAAAAGGGATATGGAAAAATGTTCAGATCTTTTTGAAATAAGGAAAATGCAAATTAAAATCAAAATGATATACCATTTAAACTCAGAATGGCTAGTATCAAAAAATAAAGAAAGATAAAAATAACAATTGCTGGTGAGGTTGTGGTGAAAAGGGAACCCTCTTACACCGTTGAAGGGAATGTAAATTAGCTCATCCTCTGTGGAAAACAATATGGATATTTCTCAAAAACCTACAAATAGAACTACCATATGACCCAGTAAGCCCACTCCTTGGTGTTTAACCAAAGGGCAGGAAAAAACACAATCAGAAAGATATATGCACATTCATGTTTATGGCAGCCTTATTCACAATTGCTAAAACATGGAACCAACCTAAGTGTCCAAAAACTGAAGACTGGGTTGAAAGACTGTGGTATATATACACATACATACTATGGAATACTTCACAACTATAACAATGAGATCCTATAATGACTCGAAATAGATAAATATAGAAGAGTTAATGTTGAGTGAAGTGAGTCAGACATTGAAAGATACAAATTGTATATCCCGTTCAATTTGTTCAGAGCATCTGCACTTTATGGCAGAGGTTGAAAGATTTTAAGACATGAGAGTGGAGAGGATGGGTGCAGATGCTAGAGTCTGTAAGAGGGGCAAGTGGTTGGTAGAGAGTAGGCGGTGGATGGTGGGTGTAAGGAAAAAGATTTAAGAAAGTCATATCTACTTAAAATGTCATTTATCAGTTAAATTAGTCTACAGAATGTTTCAGGAATCCTTTATCAAATTATTAAAGTTCTAGAGCATTAATGTTTGAAGATTATAAATGACAAAGTTAGTTTATAGGAGAAAAACAAATCAAAACTTTGTGTTTTGTATTATCAGGAAATAGTTTACTCTAGTGTGTATCCGTTAATTTATTTGTCATCAAAAGAGCACTTTACCCAAAACAATAAAAAAATTAAAATTAAAAAAGAGCACTTTACCTAAGAAAAAGGACTGAGAAGTATGCAAAATGTTTATAATCTTTTGTGAAACTGTAGTTTATCATTAGTTTGTATCTGTAAGTTATTGTTATTACCTGTATTTTTTGTTACATACAACTTTATACTTTGAAGCTTGTATCTGTGAATTTGCAACTAAAATTTATTTTGCCAATGTTTTCTGAATGAACTGAATAAAGTGTCCGTTGTAGTATTCAAAATAAATAAATAAACATTTTTTTAATAAATTTTTTTTTACAAAGTTCGCTTGCTTATTTCTTATATGAGAGAATGTGGGGAGAGATGCACCCCAACAGGATCCTGATGCTGCCATCTGCTGTGGCCACAGTCAGCTACAGATTATGGGCACATGTGAACCCAATATACCCAAGATTGTCTCTGGAACCGTCTCATGTGGGTCAGCCTCATAATGCATCATGTTTTACCACTGTGCCACCATATAACCCCATTTCAATCATTTTGGATAAACAGCCATAAGTGATTGCTGGATCATATGGTAGTTCTATTTTTAATTTTTTGAGGAACTTCCATACCGTTTGTTTTTTAATTGCCAGAGACTGTTTCCACTTGTCAGAGAGAGCAAGAGAGACAGAGAGAGGAAGTACCCACTCCCAATGTGGTATAGTCATGCCATAACCACTTTTCCTCAGTTTCTCCATTTCTATCAGGATTTGGGGCATCCATACATACTTTTCCAGTGTATTTTTTCAAGCCACTGGGGATGAAATTCAAACCTCAGTTGGCCATGTAGGATCCAGCTCCCTTAATCATTAGGCTATAAGGCTTGCCCTCCTTAATGGTTTTGATAGTGACTATACCATTTTTCATTCCATCAACAGCATGCAAGGGTTCCAATTTCTCCACATGCTCACTCACACTGGTCTTTTGTTCCTTTGATAGTTGTCCTCCTGGCAAGTATGATGTGATATTTCACTGTGCTTTTGATTTGCATTTTCCTGGTAATTAGTGACACTGAGTATTGACTCCTCCTCTTCTGAAATGGTTCTTGGCTATAGTAGAGTGACAATCACTAAATAAATTTATAAACAAGGTCATGAAGCTACATGAATTTGATGCTGATTCATGGAGAAAAAGGTATGAAACTAGTGGGTTTTGAGGATGGTAAGAGATTGTAGAAGGGTATTTCAAGGTCACGTGGCAATGAACATGTGACCATTTTGAATTTATCAAAGTAGGAAAAATCCTTGGTGTTACAAAAGAGAGAGAAAATTAGTTTAAATATGGGCTAGATGGTGACACAGGAGTAAAACATGGTGATCTATAAGACCAACTTTCCATGGAAAGGTTCTAAGTTTGCATCAGAGACTTCACTAAGTATGCTGAGCACATGCATGCCCATGATCCAAAGCTCATGAAAGAAAAAAAAAGGGGGAGAAGGAAAGAGAAAAGGGGAAAGAAGAAAAAGAAGGAGAAAGAAAAAGAAGGAAAGAAGAAAAAGAAAAAAGAAAGGAAGGAAGGAAGGGAGGAAGGAAGGGAGGGAGGGAGGGAGGAAGGGAGGAAGGGAGAAAAGAAGGAAGGAAGGAGAAAGAAAAAGAAAAGAAAGAGGGAAATAAAGGAAGAAAGGAAGAAAGAAAGAAAGAGAAAGAAAGAAAGGAAGAAAGGAAGGAAGAAAGAAAGAACGAGAAAGCAAGAAAGAAAGCAAGAAAGAAAGCAAGAAAGCAAGAAGGAAGGAAGGAAGGAAGGAAGGAAGGAAGGAAGGAAGGAAGGAAGGAAGGAAGGAAGGAAGGAAGGAAGGAAGGAAGGAAGGAAGGAAGGAAGGAAGGAAGGAAGGAAGGAAGGAAGGAAGGAAGGAAGGAAGGAAGGAAGGAAGAAAGAAAGAAAGAAAGAAAGAAAGAAGAAAAGAAAGGAAAGAAAGAAAAAGGAAGAAAGAAAGAAAAAGAAGTTTTAAAAACGTTGACTAAATAGGATTTGTGTCTATGGCCCTCACTCCACCCTTGTGCAAGTCACTGACCCCTTGTGCATCTTTCAAGTGGATATCCTAAGATCGGTTTGATTGCTTCATAGACTAAGAACAAGGAATAACTACACAGAGCTATAAAGCAGTCCACCTAAGAACTGTGCAATAGAAATTATTAAAATTAATGATCTAGGCAGCTTGCAGGTAAGGTGCCTGCTGCAATTTGAGCCGAGTTCTTTCAAGTTGTACTTTTCTTTTTTAAGAGTCCTGCCTCAATCCGTTGAATTGGATTATTTAAATGAAATATATTTAATAAGTTCCCTTGGGCATCACTTGATACTTCTTTACTATTCCTTTTACCCTTTTTTTGTATTAGATTTAACACCTGGGTAATACTAAGTGCCATGGTTACCATAAATTATAGGAGACTAAATAAATATTTGAGAGAGCAGGAGAGATTTGATTAAATTGCTGAAAATGAAAGGTTGAGTACAATTTCCCACACCAAATAGAGTTTTTTTGCTTGAGCGTGCACTGCCAACAGTGGATTTAGTTTTCATAGCCCCAGACATTTTCTAAATGGATAAATTGCCAGCATGACCACTTCCGTTTTTCTTTCTTGTTTAAGTCTCAATGTATTTTTCACCCTTTGACTTGAATCCAAGCTGGTAAGTTATGACCAAGAATTGAAGGTTTGATAATAAGGGGTTGTAGGAGTGGAACTCTATTGCAAAATTTACCTGGAAAGGGCAGGGATATGTATCTATTGTAATTGTGGGTATTAGGGGCCTGAGATTTAGGATATGTCAAATGTGGAGTCCTTCCTGATAACGATGCATGAGTGGAGGAACTCAGCTCAGATGAATTCATAGTAATTGTAGCAGTGTTAGAAAATTTGGAACATTCAAGAAAAAAAATATAACTTGATGTCTCTAAAGGAAAACTATGCATGGCTCAGAGCGGATCATTTCAATATTTGTGGTTTATAAATCAGTCTGTTCTTTGGATTCCCCTTGGAACTGATCGTACTGATTATTAAATAGTGAGTTAAATGAACTCTTTGATACACGTACATTTTATATTTCTGTGAAACTCATAGTTTATCCTTTTTAAAAAGTATTCTTTTCCAGTGTTAATAACTAACAAAGAGTGAGTGCTTACTATGCTAAATTCTACAAGTACATTTTCTTATTTAAACCATGTAACTATGTAAATATATATACATATGCACATAACAATATAAATATATATACACTTATATATGTACATATATACATACGCACACACACACACTCTGTCTCTGTGGATGGATAGATAGATAGATAGATAGATAGATAGATAGATAGATAGATAGATAGATGATAGATAGATAGAGAGAGAGAGAGAGAGATATTCCCCCTTTTAAAAAGTGAATTGAGTGAGTCGTAGTGAGGTCAAGAAATGAGAATGAAATTCAAAGAAGTGTCCTCAGCCATTGAGAAAATGTGCAAATTTCTGGTGTGTTCTCCATCGCCACCAGCTCGATGAGTTCATTGTGCAGCATTTATTTCCCTTTTGATAACATATTCTCCCAGCGCACACCCTGATCCACATACCTGTCTGCAGCCTCTCCAGGGCACACCTTTCCTAATAGCTTGTAATGCAGATAGCTTCCCAGGATGACTGTTCTTTCAGCCCTAGCCTCAGGACCCTCTAAGGAAGTTGAGAGCTGAAGAATGAAAGGGCAAAATAAGGGTTCTGAATTTAGAGACAGAATAAGAAGTTAGCAATTACAAAATACAGATTTCTGAAGTTTTTGCTAATACACAGTAAGGGGCAATAGCCAGGTAGCAGGAACACATGCAGTGGAGTTCGGTGTTTGGAACCTGATGCTGAATTCAACTCCACTCTCTGTGCCTTCCAGAGAAATGCAGCCTAGTGTCCCATCATCCTGGCTTCTCTTCCCTCTGACACCGTACTCTTCCACTGTAAGGCTACAATTCTGGGTGTCCTGTGGCAGTTGCCTTACTGTTCCAATGGAAAGTCTTACTTGAACTGATGACATGTGAAAGCTAGATAGATCTGTTGGCCTCACTGAACCCATTTCCTCAGCCAGAGGGGGAAAAAAAATCAAGAGTGGAGATCCCTTTCAGCTTTAAAATGGAACAATTTCTGTAATTAGACTTCATCATTAGGCAAAACATAATTCCATATGTGAAGTGAAGTATCAACTCTTCCTAGGAATTCTAGAATGTTTCCTTACCTCTTTACTTATTTTATTATTGAAACCTTATTTCATTCCAAACGCTGATTACTGGACTTTGGTGTGGTGGGAACCCACATGCTATTGCCTGTGGCGGAGTCAGTGTAAAGTAACTCAGGGTGCTGTGTCAGGTAGGCCTGCTGCTCATAAGCACAGGAACCTGCTCCGGCATTTCACAGTAAGCAAGGACTTCAAAAGAGGAATGCTTCTTGCCCCTCCAGGAATGGAAAGGAATCTTGGACAGAACTGACTTTAATCGTGGCCACCTCCACACTGCTCCCAATTGCACACCTGCATCATTCATGTCTGTTACCAAGTATGGCGCGTGGCAGAACAAATGTCCACAAACAGCAATGCGGGCATGCCAGCCAAAAAGGGACCAACTTCTCTAAGACCTAATTCTGAACTGCAGGAGAAGGAATTAGCCAATCTTAGTTCTGACGCCCGACTCTCTCTCTCTCTCTCTCTCTCTCTCTCTCTTTTCTTTTGCTATCGGGCATGTGAGTTCATCAGAGAGAGGCAGACAGAGAGAAGGAAAGTGAGAAATCACCCACTCACCAAGAGGAATGGCCATACCACAATTCCCTCTCCTCCATTCTTTCCTGGGATTTTGGGCACACACGTACATGCACCCTGTGTGTTTTTCAAGTCCTTGGATCTGGGACTCGAACCACACAGCATGTGGGATTCAGTCACCTTTACCACCATGCCACTAGCTGGCCCCTGAGGCCCTCCTCTTGACCAATCGATTGTGGCTTTAATCTGGGCATGGTACTTTGACTGAAATGTGTATTCATCCTTCTCTAAGCGACTGTAACTTGTGGGCAGAGCCAGGCTGTGCAAAATGTCCCACAAAGCCACATACCCACTATTAACTGAGGTGTGAGAAAGGGAAGACAGCAGAATACAGGGGGCTGGAATAACAACTAAACAATGTCACCATAAGTTCCATTAAAGGAACCATTATTAAATAATACAGTGCTCATAAAATGTTAAATTGAGTAATACCATTAACCTCATTGTAAACCCAAGCTAGAGGCTTTATGTACTCCCTTGGTCCACAGGGACATTTTGGTACAAACAATCAGAAGTGATCATATAAAGCGTGCTGTAGTCTTCCCTCTAATCATCATCTTTCTTTGCTGCTCTCAGGGTCCTTGTATGTGGTCCCAATAAAAGTCTCGGCACATTCCCAGTGTTCTTCATCTGTTTTCTCAGCATTTTTCTTTTGATTCTTGGACTTCGTTTATCCCATAAAAGCACATTGGAACATCAATGCATATCCCTGTTTTTGCAATTGTTCTCTCTGCTCAATTAAGCATAATAATTAAAGTATCCTTTTTGTCTGAAAGGCAATTAAAGTACAACTTTGAAAACATGTGACAATAATATTGAATAACCCTGCATTTGTTAGTGAGGTTACTAAATGGGCAATAGATCTTAGAAAGCAAATAGTCTTTCCTTTGTAAACAGATCACTACTGAGGTTACTGAAATGGCTTTAATAGGTCCCACATACCACTGGCTGCTGTAGCAAGTTTTTCTAGCTTGCTGGGTTTCTATTCCTTTATGAGAAATGGACACTTTGTGGTAATTGGCACATGTCCATTGACATACTGACTAAAAATGAGTCTAAAACGACTTGGAAATCAGCAGACAGCCAAGAAAAGAGAAAGCATTAGAGACAAAATATAATATTTGAAAGATCTTAGTGACAGAATGAGAGGTGATATATTAATGGAATGAGAGGTGATATACTATCAAATGTTTAACTATAGTATCAGACCCCATAAAATTAGACAATGGCAGCTACAAAGTAGCTAATTAATAAACAAATAATTAGTCTTAGGCTTAGAGGCTGTGTTCCACAGGCTGAGACAACATGGGAAGCCTGGGTTTGATTGCCAGTCGACCCTAACAAACCTAATGAGCCTGTAATTATAGCCACTTGGGGAGGTCAAGGCAGTAGGACCTTAAGTTTGAAGCTGGCCTAGGCAAAGTACTGAGACTCTGTCTATATTAGAGCCATGGTGCTCACAATTGTAGCCCATGCTGGGAGGCTGAGGCCAGAGGCAAAGCCATGACAAAGCAAAATCATACTTAAAACTAAATGGGGCTGGGGAGTGGGGGGAGCAGCAGGTGGCATGGTGATTAAGGTGCTGGACTCCCACATGGCCAACTATGGTTTGAGTCCTAGACTTGATGGCTTACTTTCTCTCTCTCTCCCTCTCTCTCTCTCTCTCTCTCCCCCCTCTCTCTCTCTTTCTCTCTTTTTCGTAAGTATATGTGCCCTATGGCAAATTAAATAATAACAATAATTAATAAAATTAAATAATACTGAAAAAAGATAAATAAATGTAATCACTGATCAACTATGGTTTTGGTATAACGTTAGCTTCCTTTCATTATTTCTATGTCTCCTCTACTTGAAACTAAAAATAGCCTATGTGAAGGAAAAGATACTGTCGATTTTATTCATTACATTATCTCTAGCACTCGAAATAATAGGACAATAAGTGACACTCAATATTTTGTTTCTTTTGCTTTACTATTTTTGTTTCATTTTTGTTGAATACAATATATGTACAAAGAAGTGAACATATTATAGGTATAAACTCATTGAATTTTCACAAATTGAGCACATCTGTGCAACCAGAACCATATTAAGAAACAAAATACTGAGGCCAGCAGGTGGCAGAGTGGTTAAGGTGCTGGACTTCCACGTGGCCAACCACAGTTTGAGTGGTGGACCTGGCAGCTTGAAACTCACACCGGGTGTTCGTGCATATATACTCTAAATCCTAAGAGGAGAATGGAGAAGAAGGGATTGCAGCCTGGCCATCTCCCTTGAGGGGTAATTTCTTACTTTCTCTGTCTCTCTGGTGAGCGCACATGCCCTATTAAGACAAATCTCTCTAAAAACAAAAACAAATTAAAATTTAAAAAATTACCAGAACCTCAGAAAACTCCTGAGGTACCCCTTCTCAGTTTCTACTCCCCAAAAGGTAACTACCATCCCACTTCTAATGGAAGAGTTTACTTTTGCTTATTTTTGGACTCTCTATGAGTAGAAGAATCACATAATATGAATTGCTTTCTGTATGACTTCTTCTTTCATTTAGCGCTGTGTTGGTGAGATGAGGGTAGCTGTGTGTAGTTCACTCATTTTCCTTGCTGTATCAGCCCATTGTGTGAAAGTGCTAGCTTATTTTTCCATTCAACTGTTGATATGTATTTAGGCAGTTTCAAGTTTGAGGTTAATACAAACAGATTTTTATGAACTTTCTAGTTCATATCTTTTGCTATGCACATTTCTATTGGGTATATACTAAGAAATGGAATTGCTGTGTTATGAAACATACGTGTTCATGTATTGTTAGACATAAACATATTAAATAAATTGATACTTTGACTTTTTTTTAGAGAGAAATTTTTGCTATAGGGCATGTGAGATCACCAGAAAGACAGAGAGAGACAGAGAGACAGAAAGCAAGAAATCACCCCCCAGGGGTGATGGCCACAATTCCTCCTCCTCCATTCTCCTCTTGGTATTTTGGGCATGCACATACACACACCTAGTGTGAGATTAAGTTGCTAGGTCTGAGACTTGTACAGTGGTCGACTACGTGGGAGTCCTATGACATAACCATTATGCCATCTGCTGGTCTCAATACTTTTGACTTTTAAGAAACCTGTATTTGGGGGCCAGATAGAGGTGCAGTGGTAAAACAGGATGTTCTGTGAGACAGTCTCACATAGAAAGGTTCCTGGTTCGAGTCTGGAGAACTCCCTGAGTACATCAGGCACACTCTTGCCCATGATTTGGAGAGGCTGCAGGACCTTGTTGGAGGTACTGTCTCTCTGTCTCTGTCTCTCTTTTGTGAAATAAATTAATAAACTTTAATAATAACCTATACTTTAATTGAATTTAGGACAAAATATAACTTAGCACCTTGATTTCCACTTGGGTGAAGTAATGGCCAACGTCATTGAAGAATTAGTAGAGTGGAATGTATGCTGATACCAACGAGCTGTGTAACCATGAGAAAGAATCTTCTGGCTTCAAATCATTTACATAAATTAAAGAAATTGAATAAAATAATCTCAAAATCACCACCACATTCCAGTCTTAAAGCTCTATAACTCAGTTGCAGTGCAATTGTCAGAGTCATAACCAGAAACCAGGCTTCCCAATTCATACTCAATAGTCTTTATTTCATGTCATCCTTTATTTCAGTGAAATTAATTATTGATGTATTAATGATTATCACTGCTAATCATTTCAAAAACGAAATAATGTTTATTGAATGCTTTTTGCAAGTGGTTTTCATGTACAAATTGAATCTTCTTGAGAACCCGTAAAGCATTATTATACCCATCCTCATTTATAAAGGGGAAGATTGAGGCATAGAAAGAATAAATGCCCAGTCTAGGGTAACGCAGTTGTTAAGTGATTGTACTAGGTTCTTTTGAGTGCTACACACAGCTAGCAACCTTAGGCATGTCCATCTATAAGTCTAAAGAGCATCCACTATCAAATCCTTTCACTACAACTTACAGGTGTTTCTAGCCACTTATTTCAATGGAAACTTGTTTCTCTCTTGATTCCGGTATGTGACCTGTGACTTAATCTGAAATAAGCCACACAACAGCAGCATTCTCTGTGAAGGGCTCCCAGTCTGGTCTTACTACTCTGAGAATTAGATTCTTCATTGAAATCCCCTAAAATTTTCTGGTGTTGATCTCTGTCTTCGACAGTTGTATGAATTTATAACTGAGAATTTTATGAAGGCAGCACAACTAATAAATCATGAATGACTGAACTGATATAGGAGAGAATGCTAAAGAGGATAGTAAAATTATGCATCATTATACATGAGGAACCATAAATATGATGCATCAGGTATGTGATATCAATGGCTAAGTTCAGCTTTATAAGAAGCTGATTGAAACCTTTGGTGAAAATTTCTCGATCCTGATATAATTTATATATTTTCTTCAATGTTATTTGGCCTCTCTAGTGATTGATCGTACAATTATTTAACACACATGAACTGACTGGTGAATAACCAGTACATCTTTGATTTGCAGCTTTCTAGTTCTATAGGACCACAAAAGAGAGCCAAATAAACTGTGGTCATTATGGATTTAGGGATTGTCATCTGCAAATCAGCTTCCCTAGAGGTGATCACTTCTAGATTCCTTTGGGAGAAGCATTCTGGAAGACATATCTAGAGCAATGATACCTATGCAAAAGGGTCAAGAAGAGTGGGCTGTTCGATAAGACTGTGACAAGCAGCAAAGTACTGAAGTTGAGGTTACATGTTCTTTAAAGAACAAAGTACTTTATTGTAATAACTCATTCTTACTAAAAAATAATGACACTCCTCTTGTTAAATTGACTAGTGTTGAGATTGTTACTTTTTGTTTCTTAAAATAAATTGAGGGGCCAGGCTTGTAGCCTAGTGGATGATGTTCACACATGGTTGACCATGGTTTGAATCTAGGCTCTTGTGGCTTGAAAAGCATGCTAATCACATGTGCATGTATGATAAAAACTACAGTAGGATGGAGAAATGGAAGAGAAGGAATGGAAGTGTGACCACACCACATCATGGAGTGCTTTCTCTCTCTCCATCTCTATCTATATCTCTGTCTCTCTCTGGAAAGTGCACATGCCCTTTGGCAACTTAAAAAAAAGAGGAAATGTCATTTCTTGAGATTTGAAGGTAAATGAATAGGCAAAATATTAAGATCATGATCAAATGTCTGAACAACTAGATATAAATTAAGAGAGAAGGGCAGATAAACAAAACTGACACACCGTTAGCTAGACTAATTAAGAAGAACAGAGAAAGGAACCAGATAAATCTAATCAGCAATGGAGCAGGCAATAATATGAAAGACACAACAGAAATACAGAAGATCATCAGAGAATACTATGAGTGGCTATTTTCCAACAAGCAAGAAAATCTGAACAAGTTGGACACTTTTCTGAACACATTTAACCTACAATATTGAATCAGAGAGACATAGAAAGCCTGACTACACCAATAACAAGCAATGAGATTGAATCAGTGATAAATAACCTCCAAACAAAGAAGAACCCAGGTACTGCTGGCTTCACTTCTGAATTCTACAAAACTTTGAAAGAGAAAGCGAATTCCCATTCTACTCAAAGTATTTATAAAGATTCAAAAGGGAGGAACAGTCTCAGAGGCATCTTATGATGCCTCCATAAAAATCAGCATAGGAGGGACATCTCTCAACACAATAAAAGCCATCTAGGAAAAACCATAACTAATACCATACTGAATGGGGAAAAGCTAAAAGTTTTTCCACTAAAAACTGTAACAATACAAAGTTGCCCATTTTCTCCACTCCTTTTCAGCATAGTACTTACTGCAAGTCCTAACCAATGCAATTAGACAAGAGAATAAAATAAGAGGCATTCGAATAGGGAAAAAGATGTGAAATTATCTCTATTTATAGATGACATGATTATATACATAGAAAAATGAAAAGAATCCATGAAAAACTCCTGGAAGTGATAAATATACGCAGTAAAGTGGCAGATACAAAATCAGCATACAAAAATCTGTAGCATTTGTGTACTCCAACAATGAGCAGAGTGAGGTAGAATTGAATGAAGCAATCCCATTTACAATAGCCACAAAAAGTAAAAGACACCTAGGAATAAACCTAACCAAAGAAGTTAAGACCTCTGCAAGGAAAACTACAAAAAACTAAAAAACTTAAAAAAAAAATTGACACAACAAAATAGAAAGACATCCCATGTTCCCAGATTGGAGAACTAATATAATCAAAATATCAATCCTACCCAAGTTAATCTACAAATTTAATGCAATCTCAATCAAATTACCAGAGATATTCTTCTCAGATTTAGAAAAAAAAATTGTAGATTTTGTCTGAAACCATAAAAGGCCCCATATTGCCAAAGCAATACTGTGCAAGAAGAGTGGCGTAAGTAGTATCTCACTCCCTGACCCCAAAATACATTACAAAGCCATGGTAATCAAAATAGCATGGTAGTGACACAAAAACAGGTAATCAAACAAAAGTGACCCCTGAAATAAACCCCAAAACATACAGTCAACCAATTTTTCACTATAAGGGCACCAGACAATCCAGTAGGGAAAATAAAACCTCTTTAACAAATGATGTTAGAAAACTTGGGTATCCACCTTCAGAAAGATTAAACTGGATCCCTATCACTCACCACTAACAAAAATGAACTCAAAATGAAGCAAAGATTTAAACCTAAGACCTCAAACTATGAAATTACTGGTGGATAACACAAGGAAAACTCTTAGAGACATTGGAAGAGGCAAAGACTTCTTAAATAAGACTCCCAAGGCACAGGCAATAATCCCAAAAATAGACAAATGAGATTACATCAGGTTAGCAAGCTTCTGCATAGCAAAAGAAATGATAATTAGAATGAATTGACAAACCTCAGAATGGGAGAATAGATTTGCAAACTGTGACTCAGATAAGGGACTGATTACAAAAATATATAGGGAACACAAGCAGCTTACCTCCTCCAAAAATAAATAAAATAATCAATCCAATTAAAGATAGGTAAATGAACTGAACAGACAACTCTACGGAAAACATATGAACAGTCAAAAAGCATATGAAAACATGCTCAATGTCCCTTATCATAAGGGAGATGAAACTCAAAACCACAATGAAATATCACCTATCCCAGTCAGAATGAATAAGATTTTTAAAAAATAAAGAATGAGAAGTGCTGGCAAGGCTGTCGTAGAAAGGGAATGCTCCTACACTGTTGTTGGGAATGTACATTAGTATAGACACTGTGAAGAACAACATGGGAGTTCCTCAAAGACCTACAGATAGAATTAGCATATGATCCTGCAATTCCACTCCTGGGTATCTAACCAACGGATAGAAATATGTGCACCAGAAAAACAATTGTACATCCATCTTTATTGCAACCTTATTAATGATTGCTAAGACAGGGAACCAACCCAAATGTCCATGAACAGATGAATGGATTGAAAAAATTATGGTACATATACACTATGGAATACTACTCGCCAGAAAAAAAGAAAGAAAGAAAGAAAGAAAGAAAGAAAGAAAGAAAGAAAGAAAGAAAGAAAGAAAGAAAGAAAGAAAGAAAGAATGAATGGGGAAAAGCTAAAAGTTTTTCCACTAAAAACTGTAACAATACAAAGTTGCCCATTTTCTCCACTCCTTTTCAGCATAGTACTTACTGCAAGTCCTAACCAATGCAATTAGACAAGAGAATAAAATAAGAGGCATTCGAATAGGGAAAAAGATGTGAAATTATCTCTATTTATAGATGACATGATTATATACATAGAAAAATGAAAAGAATCCATGAAAAACTCCTGGAAGTGATAAATATACGCAGTAAAGTGGCAGATACAAAATCAGCATACAAAAATCTGTAGCATTTGTGTACTCCAACAATGAGCAGAGTGAGGTAGAATTGAATGAAGCAATCCCATTTACAATAGCCACAAAAAGTAAAAGACACCTAGGAATAAACCTAACCAAAGAAGTTAAGACCTCTGCAAGGAAAAATACAAAAAACTAAAAAACTTAAAAAAAAAATTGACACAACAAAATAGAAAGACATCCCATGTTCCCAGATTGGAGAACTAATATAATCAAAATATCAATCCTACCCAAGTTAATCTACAAATTTAATGCAATCTCAATCAAATTACCAGAGATATTCTTCTCAGATTTAGAAAAAAAAAATTGTAGATTTTGTCTGAAACCATAAAAGCCCCATATTGCCAAAGCAATACTGTGCAAGAAGAGTGGCGTAAGTAGTATCTCACTCCCTGACCCCAAAATACATTACAAAGCCATGGTAATCAAAATAGCATGGTAGTGACACAAAAACAGGTAATCAAACAAAAGTGACCCCTGAAATAAACCCCAAAACATACAGTCAACCAATTTTTCACTATAAGGGCACCAGACAATCCAGTAGGGAAAATAAAACCTCTTTAACAAATGATGTTAGAAAACTTGGGTATCCACCTTCAGAAAGATTAAACTGGATCCCTATCACTCACCACTAACAAAAATGAACTCAAAATGAAGCAAAGATTTAAACCTAAGACCTCAAACTATGAAATTACTGGTGGATAACACAAGGAAAACTCTTAGAGACATTGGAAGAGGCAAAGACTTCTTAAATAAGACTCCCAAGGCACAGGCAATAATCCCAAAAATAGACAAATGAGATTACATCAGGTTAGCAAGCTTCTGCATAGCAAAAGAAATGATAATTAGAATGAATTGACAAACCTCAGAATGGGAGAATAGATTTGCAAACTGTGACTCAGATAAGGGACTGATAACAAAAATATATAGGGAACACAAGCAGCTTACCTCCTCCAAAAATAAATAAAATAATCAATCCAATTAAAGATAGGTAAATGAACTGAACAGACAACTCTACGGAAAACATATGAACAGTCAAAAAGCATATGAAAACATGCTCAATGTCCCTTATCATAAGGGAGATGAAACTCAAAACCACAATGAAATATCACCTATCCCAGTCAGAATGAATAAGATTTTTAAAAAATAAAGAATGAGAAGTGCTGGCAAGGCTGTCGTAGAAAGGGAATGCTCCTACACTGTTGTTGGGAATGTACATTAGTATAGACACTGTGAAGAACAACATGGGAGTTCCTCAAAGACCTACAGATAGAATTAGCATATGATCCTGCAATTCCACTCCTGGGTATCTAACCAACGGATAGAAATATGTGCACCAGAAAAACAATTGTACATCCATCTTTATTGCAACCTTATTAATGATTGCTAAGACAGGGAACCAACCCAAATGTCCATGAACAGATGAATGGATTGAAAAAATTATGGTACATATACACTATGGAATACTACTCGCCAGAAAAAAAGAAAGAAAGAAAGAAAGAAAGAAAGAAAGAAAGAAAGAAAGAAAGAAAGAAAGAAAGAAAGAAAGAAAGAAAGAATCTGGCATTTGATAGAAAGTAAACAAATATGGAAGATGTAGTACTAAGTGAAATAAACCAGACCATGAAAGAGAAGCATTATATGTCTCCATGTAATATATACTGAATGTCTTCACTCAGGCAGAAACTGAAAGATTAGAAGGTATAAAAGCATGGAGAGCAACGATGGATACTAGATAGTGTAGGAAGAGGGTAGGAATGGAGATGTGAGAGAGGGAGCAATCAAGGGGGGAAACACAGAACCAAAACATCTAAGGTACGCAAAATGGAAAACTATCTATCAATGATAATATGTATGGTGTTACCTTTGGCTGGGCTAATACATAGTGTATTCATGCTGGGAAAATATATGTTGTTGTTGTCATGATATACAGTGACTGAATGTAAAAAAATGATAATAAAAATTTTAAAAAGAGAGAGAAGGACAGAGAGTTTGGTTAGAGTTTCTCTTTCCTACATTTGTGAGACTAGGGTGTCTACCATTCAGTCAGATATATTAAACTAAGAGACAGAACTGGAGGCAGCTGCAATCTGAGATACATTAATGGTGGGGCACTGGAATAAAAACCAGACCGTGACTGCTGAGGTCACTTAGGACTGCCTTGGTTCAAGCTCATTCTAAAACATGATTTGTTGATAGGGCAGTATAGATCAGAGGAGGAAGTTATTGCTTTGGAAGAAAGTACAATTGAAAATAAAATACATTTAGTCAGTGAAGTTGGAGGAACATTTTTGAGTCGTTAAGAGCTTATGGAAACATAGCCAAAATAATAAAGGGGAAACTAGAGAATGTTTACATGAAATGAAATTAGACTCTACAATTATAGTTGGAGTTCAACCAAATGTCTGTACATGAGTTTTGGGTTTTGCTTTTGTTTTTGTTTTTGTTTTTGTTTTTTTAATTTGTGTTTGTCTCAAACACAAAGATCTTTCTCCAAGCAAAAGATATCCAAAAAATTAAAATAAAAAAACTTACATGAAAATCAAGTAAAAATAAAATGGAAAAGAAGTGATCTGGAAAGAAGAGTGGAAGGAGTTAGTTATCTACAATAAAATGAAGTCAGCAAAGGAAATCATTTGAAAGTTGAGAGCTAATATAAGCCTGTATTTGGAGCGTCTTATGGGTACCTTTGACCTGTTACTTCTCCCATTGTTTCTAGCCAAGTCTAAATGGATAATAAATCATATAACTACCCAACCACATTTTCCCTTCATGAATATCAGTGCTTAAAACTCACCATAAACTAGAGGCCTGCAGGTGACATGGTAGTTAAGATGCTGGATTCGCATATATGCTAATCGGTTCAAGTCTTGGACCTGGCAGCTTTCTCTCTCTCTCTCTCTTTCTCTTGCTCTCTTGCTCCCTCTCTCCCTCTCTCTCTCTCCTTCTCTCATCAAATTAAATAAAAACAATATAAATAAATAAATATTTGGTGAAAAAAACTCACCATAAACTAGAAAGAAGAAAATGTTCTCCAGTCGCTGTCTATGAGCTGACTGGGGGTCCCAACAAATAGCTGCTGCTTAGTTCTACTTCTCCATATTATGGTCCAAGGGTAAAGCCTACCCAGAGAAGAAAGTAGAACAGATTTTACACTCTGTGTAGCTCAATAGACCTCGGATTCCATGACAGTGTACATTTGCCACATGTCTCTTAAACTAGATTGATTGGATTGCTATTTTTTACATAACTTCTGACAAAAACAGTGTTTAAACCAAAGACAACCCACAACCAGCTGCATTCTCTCCCCAAAAACACATTTTTATTAACTAACTGCCGCAGATACCATTATAACATAAACCTTCTCTACAGCTTGACCTTGTTTTTTAAATCATCTCTTCATGTAAGAATAATTTTTAATATTGGTTTTTATAAAGAGAATAGAAATACAATTTAATATTTTCTAGTGATGAATCAAATTTAATTTTCATTGTTGATAGCTGGGAAGCATAAGACGCACGACTTCACAAAACTACGTACTTGTTTGCAGAGCTGTTGTGTCTTAAAGACACCAGAATTTTGATAAAATCAATTTTGCATGATTACCATGTTTTTTTTTAAATATATGGTGATTTGATGTGACCAAGCCCTGTCAACAAGGGTATTCCTCTCTCTGTCTGTCTCTCTTCTCTCTCTCTCCTCTTTCTCTCTCTCTCTCTCATCACAAGTGCACACTCTATCATAAATAAATATATATTTTTGAAAAACTCACTGGTCTCATTTGGATTATTGGGGCACCACTCCCTCATTTTGAAATAAATCAAACATTTGTCCTGACTTTTCTGTTTGAATTACAGTGCAGGGTAATCAAATAGTTGATAAAGAATTCTTCTTCTGTAGAGATGAAATAAGTACTACAGAAGAAATGACTGAATTAGAAAATCTCCACTTGTAACCCCTAAGGAAATATTTGCTCTAGGCAATGGTCATCAACGATCGCTAAAATTATTTGGGGAATGGATCAGGATGACAACAACTGAATCCTTTGGTCAATCTTAACATGACAAAAAATAAAATAAGGTAAAAATAAAATAAAGTAAATGAAGAGAGGATGTTTTAAATATCAGATGCTTCTGATAGAATACAATAGTAAGCACATAGCATCACTTGTGGAATTTTCTTACTATATGTGTGTGTGCGTGTGTATGTGTGTGTATAATATTATCTATAACTTGAATATATTCAAATATCTCAATATAACTACCAATTTCCAGGAAATACACAGAGGATAAATGAACATGTCAAAAGACACCATAAGGATGCCAACCTCACAGTGCAGGACATTCTATGGAATATAAGATCCAGTTTCTTCAACAAATAAAAGTCTTTAAAAAAAAAAAGAGAGAGAAAGAAAATCTGTTAAGAGTTTAAAAGAGTTTTATGAAACCCATCAATCAAATGTAACAAGTAGACTTTATTTGGCGCCTAATACAAATAACTAATTGAACAGAGGGAGGTACTTAGAGAACAGTAAGGGAAAGTTGAATATAGCACATTACATGGTATTTGAAATGTTAAGTTTGGAATGTCACAATAGCTACAAAAATAGTGTCCCATCTCTTAGATGAAATATACAGGGGTTAAATGACATATGTCTAACATTTATTTCAAAATAAGGCAGTAGATTAGTGATAAGGTGTGAGGGGAAAAAGTAGAGATGAAACAAGACTGTCCATATGCTGGCAATAGTTGAAGCTAATAATGAACACATGGAGTTTATTACACTGTTGCAGGACATTCTATGGAATATAAGATCCAGTTTCTTCAACAAATAAAAGTCTTTAAAAAAAAAAAGAGAGAGAAAGAAAATCTGTTAAGAGTTTAAAAGAGTTTTATGAAACCCATCAATCAAATGTAACAAGTAGACTTTATTTGGCGCCTAATACAAATAACTAATTGAACAGAGGGAGGTACTTAGAGAACAGTAAGGGAAAGTTGAATATAGCACATTACATGGTATTTGAAATGTTAAGTTTGGAATGTCACAATAGCTACAAAAATAGTGTCCCATCTCTTAGATGAAATATACAGGGGTTAAATGACATATGTCTAACATTTATTTCAAAATAAGGCAGTAGATTAGTGATAAGGTGTGAGGGGAAAAAGTAGAGATGAAACAAGACTGTCCATATGCTGGCAATAGTTGAAGCTGAATAATGAACACATGGAGTTTATTACACTGCTCTCTCATTTTACGTATGTTCAAAAACCTTAAGAATATTTTTTTAAAGCACCTGATGAAAAATTAACTTTCCAGGGATGTTCACGTAGGCTGTAATAAGGAAACATTCCCCTTTGTACCATCAGGAAGAAATTCTACTTAGGACTTTAAATCTTTAGCAGCAAAATGTGATCAGTGATTCCCTTCCCTTTCCAATCCTTAGATATGAGGGAGTCTACAAAAAGTTCGTGGAAAACATATATTTTTAAAAAATACTGCATGGATTTCAAGAAAAGTTTGCATCAAAATGAAGTTGCACAGGGCTGGCAGGTGGCTTGGTGATTAGGGGTACTGGACTCCCACATGACTGGCCACAGTTCGAGTCCCAGACCTGGCAGCTTGCTTTCTTGCTTGCTTTCTCTCTCTCTCTCTCTCTCTCTCTCTCTCTCTGGTTCACTCTGCTCAAATTGAAAATAACAATAATGATAAGTAAAATAAAGGAAATAATTATTTTAAATAAATAAAATAACCTTGTACCTTAATTTCATTTTTTCCCCAAACTTTTGAAGTCTCCTTATGCAGCCTGCTTTACCAAGTGTTTCAGGTCAGTTCACCAGAGAACACATGTCATACCTCACCACCGATTTTTGACAAAAATGAAAACTTAGAGTATGGAGAAAACTTTGAGCTGTATGTAGCAGAATAGAAACCTTTCTGAACCTTAATGGTCACCACTTGGAATGTAATTTGAATTAACTGGTCCAACAGCCTTGGCTGACTAAAGAGGATGAAAAAAGCAATTACATCGCAAGACACGATCATTAAAATCACTTATGTCATCAGTTTGGTGACAGTTTCAGAGTGCCAGTGAACTCAAGATTTGTGCTGCTCTCTTAAATTCTCCCTCAAATAACTAGAATTCCATACGTACTTTGCTTCTTTCCCCTACCCCCACCAGCCTCTGATGTCCCTGTTCCGTGAAAATGTAATGCTCAAGGTTTCTATCCTTCCACACTGATAAAATAAAGAATTCATTAGGATTACGGAACCTCAAAATCCATACATAAGAATTTTTTAATGTTTGAATATATCATGTGTTAGACAGTGACACCTATTGGTGAAGTGTAATATTGTAAATGAGGCTGGCTGAATATTGTCTTACAGTCAAACCTAACACAGACACAATGGAAAAAAGCCTGAGCAAAATCCACAACAGGGAAAAACACTTTCATATCCTCTTACCACCTTCACATACCCAGGGTGATTTGACTTAGACTCATCATGAGGTCTTCTAGGTTCTTATAGAAAGGTTAGGCTAGTAAATACTCAGTCTATACGGCAATGATATTACCTTAAACTGCAATGATTTCTTTTTTTAATTGAGGTTTCAAAAGTTCTCAAGGTCACTTTGTTCCCTAAGTAGAAAAATGTCTCATGACCCTATCTTGACATATTTTATAGTTAAATTTTATATTTTTAAAAATGATCCTACCTGAAATATGAATTTCAAATTTGTAGAATCCAAATTAATTTTTCTAAAAAAACCCTTATACTCAAATTAAACAAAAGATAAAGAAACTGAATTTGAATATTGTAAATATGGAAATGGGATTACTAAGGATTAAGTAAATGCTACAATTGTAGAAACAAAAGTATGAAAAACAAAATCCTATCCAATTAGCTAACCTGCCCAGCAAGCCATAGGACTAGCCATCAGTGTGGTGCCTTGCTCAAAAGTGCTCACTGTGATGAGCCATTAGCTGAATAGATCTCTCATGGCCAACTGCGACTCAAGTCCTGGACCCAGTGGCTTTTGAAAACACAGGGCACATATGCAATTGTGCCCAAAATCTCAAAGGAGGGAGAGACAGAAGAGAAGGAATTGTGGTGTGACCATTACTCCATGGGAGTTGATTTCTCATTTTCTCTCTCTTTCTTGGGTGAATAAAAGCACCCTTTGACAAATTAAAATAAGAAAAAGCTTAATCTTGCTTATTAGAATGATTAACATAACTTTTTTTTGAGGGGGGAGGTTTTCGCTATAGGTTGCATGCATTCGCCAGACAGACAGAGAGAGACAGAGAGACAGAAACCGAGAAATCATCCCCCAAGGGGGATGGTCATGCCGCAATCTCTTCTCTTCCATTCTCCTCTCAGGATCTTGGACACACACACATACACACACACACACACACACGCGCGCGCAAGTTTCACACACACGCGCCAGCGGGCGCGCCGCGCCCGGCATGAGTTTTAAGCCACTGGATCTGGGACGCGAACCGCGGTTGACTACATGGGAGTCCAGCGACATAGCCATTACACTAACTGCTGGTTCCAATATAACTTTTAAAAATAATTTTTATAATTTAGGATTATTTATAAATTACATTATATAAATATATATTTAAATATGATGTATTAAAAATAATTTTAATAATGAAATCAATATGAAGTTTAGATTCACTTCAAGTCATTTGTTTTATAAACTCAATCTGAGGGAACACACCAAGATATTCTATAGTGAGTGATATCTGAAGCTTGAAGTACTCTTTTTTTTTTTTTTTTTTGGAGAGATTTTCGCTAATAGGGCGCGTGCGCTCGCCAGACAGACAGAGAGAGACATAGAGACAGAAAGTGAGAAATCACCCCCCAGGGGGGATGGTCACGCCGCAATCCCTTTTCCTCCATTCTCCTCTCGGGATCTTGGGCACGCACGCACACGCGCCCGGCATGAGTTTTAAGCCACCGGGTCCGGGACACGAACCGCGGTTGACTACGTGGGGGTCCAGCGACATAGCCATTACGCTACCTGCTGGTTCCAAGCTTGAAGTACTCTTGAACCTGGTATTCTCCCTGACATAATTTTCACTCTCAAATCTCTCCTTTGTTCCT
Organism: Tupaia belangeri chinensis; assembly: GCF_000334495.1. NCBI lineage: Eukaryota > Metazoa > Chordata > Mammalia > Scandentia > Tupaiidae > Tupaia > Tupaia belangeri. Next base: position 4,152,911 of record NW_006159674.1, on the reverse strand, counting down.
CGCCAACTACTTGATTTCATTATAATGGGTAGTGTGAGGCTTTTCTCTGCTCAGTTCTGAACTCATCTTTCCTCGCTTTTCCCCTTCAATCTTCTCTCGTCTTTAGAATTCTTCCCTCTTTCCCCTCATGGACTGTGAAACCAACTTTCACTTCAGTACCAAGCAAAGGAGCCCTAACATTTTATGGTCCTCTGCTGCCCTTTTCCCTCCCCTCTCCTTTGCATTTTAATCAGTGCTTGTGGAGTACTTTGCAGAATCCCTTCTCAGGCTCTAAAGAAAGTACATGGCCAAGTCTCTTCCCCTACAGGTAGCTGAAGGCACAGCCATATTCCCTATGTCTCTGGAGGGCAAGGAGCTTGTACATTCATTGCAGCAAGTGGAGTAGGCACCTCGATTTTGTGGCGAGAAATTCCAAGATACAACAAAATCATTGAGACTGAAAGGATTGTCTGTAAAGAGGGGGAAAAGGAAAAGAAAGAAGGAAGGGAGGGAGAAAGAGAAGAAAAGAAAGGAAGGAAGGAAGGAAGGAAGGAAGGAAGGAAGGAAGGAAGGAAGGAAAAAAGGAAGACTGAAATGATTCATTTTCTGCTGCTAATCCTTTCAAAGGAAAGAAAGCCTGTTACTGACAGATCAGGATGGCAGTTTTGTAGTTAATGTTTATTTTCTATTACCATAACCAAAGTATGTTTAAGAAGGGCCCTAGCCAAAATTAAAATCAGGAAAGAAGTGGCCATCTGTGAGAATTAAGGGACATGGAAGGAGTCAGTGATAGAGGAACAACTTATGGTATGAAGAAACATTCATTTAATTCATAATTTTTTGGGGGGGTTGTCCTTATTTAACATAGGCTGCAAGATAGAACAGTGTGGAAGCTTAAATAAGTAAACATTATAATCATGCTGAGTTATTTAAGTCACTCACTCAGGAGTTGACTCTGAGAGAGTTCATGAGACTCTCTTGGGGCTGAGCAGGTTCCTTCCACTACAGAAGACAAGCAAAGTCCCAAAGGAAGCAGTTGGAAAAGATAAGGCAAGGCTGATGGTTCATGAAGACCAATTAGTCGAGCCTGAGAGAGCTTGAGGAGCTAATGCAGATCCTGAAGCAGCAGGATCTCAGCACAGAGGTTCAATGTTTTGTTTAAACATCAGGATGCTGGTTACCAAGAGCTGAGAGCACTATCAGCTGGAAAGGCCCAAGCTACAATCCTCTTCTTAGAAAGGTAGGAATAAGCTAATGGTCCCAGGATCAGCAGTAACAGCAGTAGCCAAAGGTCTAATTCATGACCTGACTTTCATCACTTCACAGTGTCCTCCCAAGCTAATATCTCTTTTCATTTTAAACTTCAGCCAAACTGAATCACTTTCAGTCACTCAGATCCATCTAGCATGCTGTTTCCACATCCCTTCATCAAGACAATCTGGAGATGGCTCATTGGGAAAAAAAGCAAACCCATGGCATAAGAGTTGTTAAAAAGAGAGAAAGCCATGAAGAGAGAAGAAAGAAACCCTCAACCTGAAGAGCATGAGATGACTGAAATAGGAAGCCCAGAATCTTAATACCTACCTTCCCTTTCAGTCTTCACTTTCTGTAGGTGTTCAGCCAGAAAGACAGAGACAGAGAGGCAGAAAGAGAGTAATTACCCTCAGGGGAGATAGCCACACTGTAATTCCTTCTCCTCCATTCTCCTCTCAAGATCTTGGACATACATGCACACACACACACACACACACACACACACACACACACATACACACACCCCTGAAGTGAGCTTAAGCCACCCGGTCTGGGACTTGAACCACGGTTGACTACATGGGAGTCCGGCGATATAACCATCGCACCATCTGCTGGTCCCAAAAAGTAAAGATCTCTAAAAAGAAGGAAATGTATGCCCCTATGTGAAAGGCACGTGGGTTGGCAGCTGCCAGAGAAGGACAGCTACACTGGACATGAGGTTAGGTGTCACTTAATCCTGGGAGCTGGTAATAAATATTTAGCATGGGAAGGCCTGTCATAGTGTCTGAGTTCTCAGTTTGGTTTCCCAGGTTTTTTCCTTGCACTTGCACATCTTTCTCTGGTGAGGAATTTAATGATCTCACCACACATGTCCAGGGTGGTCATTGAAGGAACGAGCGTTCATATCTGGCTGCACTGCTCAGGTGTTGACTTAGCGTCCCAGCCCAGTGGTGAATTTCTGTGTGTATATCTGGGATAGCAGAAAGAAGATAACAACCTTCCTGGCACCAAGAGCCAGGTACAAAGGGTGGGAGGAAGGAATCTTCAAAGAGGGTCTGACTACATTTCCTGATAAACTGTGATTGATTAAGCAAGCTGTGAAACGACTCTGGTTGTAAGAAACTGTGTGAGCAAGCCGTCAGAGCTAGTACTCAATTTTTAGTGAGAGCAGTGAACGACCCTTCTCAAAAGCTTGACCAGGGTGACTTCATTTTATAAACTGACTCTATCTTAATATATGTGTGTCATTTCCTCTCATAGTGACTCTTCCTTGGGGATCCCTGCCCTATTTACCTACTCACTGGGTCTAATTTCTGTTTCAGCAGTATTTTCAAGACAACCCAAAATACAGGCCCTAGGCCTTCCCAGATGACTTCTTTATTACACAGATGCCTTACCATCTACACCCGGCGACTGGACTGCAATCTCTATTTTAAAGGACTTTCCAGTTGATTTTTATGCAAAGAAAATTTGAGGATCACTGTCTAAAGTATCAGGTCATCATAAAAGTCGTGCAAAAATGCTTCATGACTTTTCTGATGACCCAATATATATGTTGGAGGCCGTGCTAATGCAATACCAGCTTTTCTTGTTCTAAGGAGGCATATAATTTGGACCTTTGGGTGATAAGATCTCTTCCTCTTCTGTAAACCACAGGCCTGTCTCCATGGGTGGCACTGAAGATCAGGCATGTGAAGAAGAGACAGACCCTTTGGAAGGCTGTAACACCTGTCAGATCAGATTGCAGAGGTGACCGTGCAGTGACAATTACAGCAACACTAGTAATAATCAGGAACGATAAATAACAAAAACTATTTACTAAGCCCCTGTAACATACTTTACTTGTATATACTCAACAAAAACAATATGGAGAAGAAGGAATGATTATTCCTCTATAATAGATGCAAAACTCAGGTCTGAAGGGATCAGATGATTGGCCTAAAGTCAGCTGACTAGGCAGCAATAGGTCAAGGATTTAAATGGGAGGCTCTCTAGCTCCAAGTCACTAGCTTCACTACACCAGTTATTTCTACAAGGATGCAGGGGTGGGGTAGTGACTGGCAGGACACCCTGCTCCCTGGGCTAGGACCCCATCTTCTAAGCAAAGATGGCAACATGTTGAGTGTCCTCCCACCCCTCCGGCCTTTCTTTCAGTTTCCTGTGCAGTATTTGCTTTGGCCTTTCTCTTCTCCTCACTGACCAATGACGACAAAGATGCAGTTTGCATTTTCTGTTGTCATGCAGAAGGTGGCAGACAGTGATGTAGCGCGCGAGAGGGAGCCTTCCAGATGAAATGCAATGTGTAAATGGAAATTGTCATCATTATCCCTTGAATAAATGGGGAAGATGCACACTGGCTCTCGCAGAACTGGAAGGAAAAATTGAACTGCAAACAAAAGCATTATTAATTTAAGGAATGCCTGAATTTGCCTCTGGCAGTTTCCTTTGTAAACACCGTTAACACCCTGGAATGCTTGAATTGTATCTAAATGCATAACTTAAATATGTAAAAAACAGAATCCTAGGCATTACTTTTAGGTACCCAGAGAATTGTTTGCTTCTAAAATCTGCCATAGGAAAATAAAGCTAGCATATGAGACTTTCCAATTATGAAGGTCTAATATTTCTTATGAAATTCTTTGATAGAATATAGAACTGTTGACTCTCCCTTCCCTCTCCCAAGACCAGATATAATTTACAACTGACAAAATACAGCTCTGTAATACTGCTGGTGTGGAAAGCGCTTGCATTTGTATTTCTCTGTAACATGAACATGGTTCTTGGGGGTAAATGTCTGGAGCAAGGGATGTCTTTAGGCAATAGCATTATTTAAGTGGCCAAGTCACAGCTGAATAACTTCGTAAATGAGCCTGGTAGAGTCAGCTCCATGAAGAAGAATAATTGCATCTTTATGACCTCATTCTCAGGTGGAAAGCCCCTCACTCAGGCATCGTGGTGGGAGGCATTCAGAGAAAGCATATTTGGACAGGAGAATCAAATAAGTTATATATCCCAGAAGGAAATATATATATATATAGATATAGATATAGATATAGATATAGATAGATATATATATAAAATTTTGAATGAGGTGATTTTAGGCGAAAGCTATTGTACCATGACAGGTTCATAGGTTTTCCCAAATAATCTAGAAAATAAACATGGCTTGCCAGTTTTCTGAAGCTGAAAAAGCATTTGAAGAACTCTTAACTCTATGTGCTTCCCTACTCTGGTGCATTCCTCCCCCCAACACACACACACACACACACAACACACACACACACACACACACACATACACACACATTGGTAGGGAGTAGAGACAGGAGAGGTAGTTTTCTGCAAACCATGAATCCACTAGCCCTACTGGGCAAATTGGTAGTAAATTAACATCTCCATGTGCCAAGAGAGAGTCAAGACTTGAATCGTTTGCCAAAGTAAAAAAGAGTAAGAAAATCACCCATGTGGACTAGGGTTATACAATGGATGGGACAAGGACCTTATATGTGGTATGATTTAATCCTCACAACACTCGTACTACGTGGCATAATAATATTATTCCCATTTTACAAATATGAACACTAAAGCACAAAGGTTATATAATTTGCCCAAGGTAAAACAGCTAGAATGCAACAGAAGCAGTATTCAAACTCAATCTGGCTCCAGAGACCTTGTTCCTTACTACTTACAATCAGCATTAACTATGGCTTTCAAATTTGGCACTCTGGAGCTAAATTACAACGTAGTCATTCACTTGAAGTTCAAATCTGACCTTGAGTAAGTGACTTAACATTATTCCTCACCTGTGAAATGGGTAAAATTCTGAACCAGCAGGATTATCATGAAGAAAGTACATAGCACTTAACAGGCACTCAATCAGCAGTTGTTAGGGAACAGCTTCACCAATGACATTTCCTACTTCTGGATATGATTCAGTATTAGGATGGCATTTATCAAACCCAGATCATTCCCCTAGCTAAATGTCTGGGAGGCACAGTGTAGCATCACTACTGTTGTTTTTTGACCAAAAAAGATGACCTTGGGGACCAGCAGATGGCATAATAGTTATGTCGCTGGATTGCCATGTAGTCAACCGTGGTTCAAGTCCCAGATCCATGCCAGGTGCATGTGCATGCATGCCCAAGATCCCAAAAGGAGAATGGAAGAGAAGGGATTGCAGCATGGCCATCCCCCCTGGGGGGTGATTTTTCACTTTCTGTCTCTCTGTTCTCTCTTTCTGTCTTTCTGATGAGCATATGTGCCCTATAGCAAAAACCTCTCAAAAAAAAAAAAGATGACCTTGTAGCCCCAATATCTGGCAACATCTTAATCTCTGTGAAAGGGATGGCTCCTTTATGTCTAAATCAAATGACAAGCCAAATTGAAGGAGAACTTTTGAATGAATCCATTTATAGTAAAACACACACAGAAGCAGAGAACAGGCAAATATATAGTTAAGCAAGCAAAAGGCAAATATGTAAAAGGGCACACAGGCACAGTGCTCATAACAAACAAAACTGCACACCTATGGAGGAACCTTTCATTGGATCCTGGAGATCAGTCCCCTCAAGGTGACACTCAAACAGGGTTGGGATCCCTTCGTGTCATCAGCAATCAGGTTTAGGGATGTTTTTAATCGGGCAGGGGCCTCTGGCTGCACCTGTCTTATAGAACAGATATTCACAGAGTAGAGTCATGGTGAGATGTGTCTCAGATAATAGTTTAGAGCCCCCTATATTTAGAGTCTCAAAAGACAAGTTATCTCTGCTTCCAGATGTCAAAGTTGGGGAGGAGGAACGTCCCCAAGCCCACTAGTTTATGACGCACATTAACAAGGTGGTTATCAGCTTATTTGGCTTGGTTACAGCAGGTATGACAAAGCACAAACATTTATAGACTCAAAATGGAGTTACAATGTCAAAGCATTTCAAAATGTAATTAGTATTAACAAAGCATAATCATGAATACAATGAAAGCTTTTACATCAATGAGAATCATAACACTGTAAAATGTGCATCATAACACAGACTTCGCGGAAAGAATCACATGCATGCCTGCACACAAACACACACACATACCAGACTACCATGGAACTTGAGAAACAGAGAGCACCTGCCTTCTATATTAAACTATTTCAAACCCTACCACATTTATTAGTTGCCTAGCACAGTCGGCCAAAGATCCAAACTTAATTCTGAACCTAACTTTTGGGGGAAGAATATCCATAAAGTGGGACTTGGGGGTAGTCCATTAGCCTACTGGTTAAGGAAGCCAGATCTCACATGGCTGACTGCAGTTCAAATCCTGGCCCTGGTGGCTTAAAAATCATACCAGGTGTACATGCATACATGCCCCAAATCCTGGAAGGCTGGAAAGATGGAAGGGAAGGAATTGTGGCATGGCCATACCTCACTAGTAGGTGCTTTTTTACTTCTTTCTCTTTCTATCTGTTTTCCTGTCTCTCTCTCACAAGTGCACATACTGTCTGGCTATTAAATAAAATTTATATTTTGAGTGCCAATAATATGCAATTGAAGCACATATTAGCTTATATACACTAATATACAAAAATGTAAATATGATGTATATGTGTATATATGCATACCTGCCTTCTCCTCTAGGATAATTTTGTAACAAACTGACTTCACCTCTACAGGCCATTTTGAAACTTACCCTCTACTGGGCTGGAATGATCCGAAGTCACCCTGAAATGATTTCTCTTAGGCTTATTTCCCCAGGATTATTAAAATGAGATTTTTTTTCTTTTTTCCCAATAATTTAACAATTTTTCAAACATGGGTAATGACCCTGCTTTTCTCCTATTCATTTTACATATGCCTACTATGACACAGCTAGAGAAGGCCATGCGATTATGAATTTTTTTTTCCATCTGTCAAGGCAGGAGCCATAAAGTGATACTGGGCTTTCTCATCCATTCCATTATTTTGCCTCTTTCCTCTATGATCCTAGAGAAGTGAAAGCTATTTCAAAACTATAAAAAATGAATTAATTCTTTTCAGATGCCTTCTTCCCTTGTTCTATTAGGATCTCATCTCAATGGATCTATTTAGAAATAACTTTCTGCTCATTGGGGCTTTCTGCTCCTTAAGGAGGTAGCCATTGTGTGTGTGTGTACATGTGTGTGTGTGTAGCCATAGGGCACATAGGCTTGTCAGAGAGAGACAGAGACAGTGAGAGAAAAAGTGAGAAATCATCCTTCAGGTGTCCATACCTCAATCCTTTCTGCTCCATTCTCCTTCTGAGATTTTGGGTGCACACACAGAGACCCAGTGTGATTTTTAAGACACCAGGTCCAGTCTCAAACCATAGTTAGCCATGTGGGAGTCCATTGTTATAACCATCATGCCACCTGCTGGCCCACCACTGTGGTATATTCTGACCTACATTTTTGAGTTTGGAAAAGCCAATTCCTGTTATCTCTGGTACCTCACAGTGACTTGGTCCTTCTGGAAAAAGTAGGGAAGTGTCTATCCAAGAAGGTACTAACCTTTGGCAATAGTGAAGAAGACAAGGGCACCCGCTTAGCCAGCTAGATAAACCTGGCGCACTCTGGCAATCACCAAGGGTAAGATATCACAGCAGGTCTAAGGTGACTTGTGAGTATCCTGCCCTGATGCCCGGACAGATGGCAGTGTCCATTTCCCTGATACAGAGAATACAGGAAGAGCAGGTTTGGTGAAGAGGAAGATAAGTTTGTTTGTTGACCCTGGAGCACCTGTAAAGCATTCAGATGCACATTTGGTGTTGAATCAGGAGTGATCTGAGCTGGAGATATCCTTCAACTGACCTGCCCAACGCTCCACAGCTTGCTGGTGTGGTGATGCAGGAACTTGAACGGAGTCAGGTCAGTGTTTGTCTACCAGCCTTTGCTGACCATGGTGCCCAAGTCAAGCCAACCGGTGAACGTAGGGGTATGAGTTGTCTTTCTGACCCTAACCTCTCTGCACTTCTTCCCCTTTCTTCCTGTTCTGCTGATTCAGCCTGCAGACTTCTCATATCTCCTAGTTTCTCTGTCTCCTTTATCTTAATGAAAAGTGTATTCAGGAAAGGATCCTTTAATATTCACTTCTCCAGGGTAATTGATGCTTAAGCAGCAACTCCGCCTGGGCCATGATGAGGACGGTGTGATCACAATGAGGATGAGTCACAGGATGTGGATGGATATTATTCTGTGTTTCGTCCTTGCTGCGTTTTCCCCTATGCCTTCCTAAGTCTATGCAGGCTATTCTATGTCAATGAAGATTTGCACAGAAAGCTCCAATCCTACCCACAATTTCCATTCTTGGGGCTTTCGAAAGTAGAAACCCATAAGCTTCCAGACAAAACACTGGATGCCCAGTTAAACATAAATTTTAGAAAAAACAATTTGTATATCACATACCATGCTTGGGACTAAAAAAATAATACTAAAAAATTACTCCCTGTTAATCTGAAATTCAAATTTAACTGGGTGGCTTGGCTTTTTATTTTTCTGGCAAACACTATCATCCAGTGAAAGGAGAAAGCCTTTGCAAAGTGCCACTGGGATAAAAAGAGAAGATTATGAGACATACACCATAGCAAAATATATACTATATATATATATATACACACACACACACACACACACAAGAGTGTGTTGAATATGTCAAACAACCTGGGAGAGTGGATTTTAAATATTCCCAACACATAGGAATGAAAAAGTATTGAGGCACTAAATATGATTACCTGATTTGATCATTTCATACTGTGTACATGTATTGAAATATCATATCATACTACCAGAAAGATGTGTGATTATCTGGGTATTTGTGTGTGTATGCTCAAAATCCCAAGAAAAGAATGGAGGAGAAGGGATTGCAGTGTGGCCACCCCCCATGGGATAATTTCACATTTTCTGTCTCTCTCTGCCTTTCTGGCGAGCCCGTGCACCTTATAGCAAAAATCTCCCTTGAATAGAAAAAAGATGTGCAACTGTTTCTCATCAATTTATTATAATAACAATCTTTTTAAAAGATGAGAGAAGAAAGCAACAGAATAAAGGGAAACTCCTGAGACCAGGACAGGTTCTCGAGGTCCCTCTAGAACTGTACCTGAGCCCACCCCAGCATCAGGAAAAGGTATAGGAAATCAGGGGAAAGGGGTTTTGTCCTGAAGGAGGCTGGGCCTTAGGTCTTAGGGTGTGCAGCAAAGTCTCCAGTTCCAAGCAAAGCAGAAATGCCAGGTCCCTTAACACTGAGTGGCCATATGTGCTTAGACAATTAGTCTTTCTATTTCAGACCCCAAGGACCGGGGTGAAGTGTTCCAAAAACTGAAAAAAATTAAATTTCCTGCCAACCAATAGGAGAGAGATTCAAGGATGAATTCAAACCTATCTAAGGCAAATATGCGACACTTCTAAAATGTAGTCTTGGGAAGTTACATTCATAATGACAAAATAATAATAGTTATACTCAACACTGAGTATTTTCTATGTGATATATACCATGCTAAGTGCTTTATAATATTTTGAGTTTTGTATTATATGATTATTATGGGACAAGGGAGTCCTTTGTTAGTGGAGCATCAGGTTTTGGGAAATAGGTGAGGAGACTGTAGGAGATGGAGAACTTGGAATTTAAAGAAATACCAGCTTCATTTATTGATTAGTCTGACTCTGGCTCAAAAAATTCATTCACGGGGCCAGCAGGTGGTGCCTGGTTAAGGAAAATGGAATTCTACATGGCCGACCGTGGTTCAGGTCCCAGACCTGGTGGCTTTCTCTCTCTCTCTCTCTCTCTCCTCTCTCTCTCTCCCGCTCTTGCTCTCTGTCTCTCTCTGCTCAAATTAAAATAAATAAATAAAATCATCCTTTTAAAAATAGTCATTCTGATATAAAGAAAAAAATTACCTTGGAACTATGTGTCACCGAATAGACATAATATTTGTTTGGGGAGCCAGGTCTGTGTCAGTTTGCCTTGTCCTTCCAGTTAAAGAGCAAAAAGTTTTCATTCTTACTTCAGATATGCAAGAGGACTTCAAAAGCTCCTGGAGAAATGGAATTAAACTATGAGTTTATTTTAGTACAAAATAATTATTTTGTGCAAGGCCGGCCCTATGGTCTAATGGTTAAGGGAGCTGGATCCCATTGGACCAACCACAGTTTAATTGCAGCCCCTGTGGCTTGAAAACTCTGTGGACATGTGGAAGTGCATGCTCCAAACTCTGACAGGATGGAGAAGTAAACAAGGGACCGAAGTGTGATGATGCCCCTTTGGGGAGTGCTTTCTCCCTCTCCCCCTCTGTCACCCTGACAAGTCCCCACACCTCCTAACAAATTTAATATTTTTACTCCACTCATAGTTTTTTTTATAACACAAACTTTCCATGAACTTTTGAAAATCCCTCCTATTTTTTCAGGCCTAGTTCAGATCTTGACACCTTTCACGTGTTCAGGCTAAGGTCTTCCAAATTCTGTAACCCTGTGAGGAGCAGTCTGTCTTTGGATCAAGATTTCAAGTGAAGCATTATTTTCTGCAATTACTTTTCACTTTGAAAAGGGAAAATTTTCTTTCCAATGACACAATATCATGTCCCTGGGCCAAGAGAATTTGTTCATCTAGTACTCAGTGTACCTTCTCTAATAATAAAAGCCAAATAGCCAGTGGCCTAAGTTAGAAACATTTAGTGCCTCCCACACACCTTAGAAAAGCTTTTAAATGGTTTTTCTTTCACCACATTCTGAAAAAATAAACCATAGTCATCCAATACGCCAGCATCTGGTTTTGCAGTCTCAAGTCATCTTCAACTGATCACACACAAAAAAAGGCATTAGCTCAACAATGACTAGCATTAGAATGTCTGTCTCTGATTAGAAAGATTATAAAAGGAAACAGGTCATGAAAAGAAATTTCTTGATTCCTGAACAAAGGCTCAGCAATTATGTTTTGAAGAGGTTTTATCATTTAACCTGACAGATGAACTCCTTATCAAAAGTTGTTAGAAAAGAGGTTTGGGAGAGTTTTACTTTATGGAATTTATTGTTAAATCTGCGGTCTCTGGGACAGAAACCTGATACCACAGATAGTTCACTAAGAGGTTAATCGTAAGTATCTTGCTGTCGAAGGCAAGGAGTCATTGACATCCATACAAGCATCTTACAGAGAAGAGCCTCCTGAACGTTCAAGGGTAAAGGCAGGCATGACGGTTTCTTTGTGAAGAAAATGGAAGACATATATGGAAATATAAAATCCCTAGTCCCATGTGTATCCTGCAACTGCGACCTTCTTAGTATTTATACCTCTATAAATTGGGGTACGCTGGTAGACATAACTCAGATCCAGATCTTCCTCCACGTGGATGTCTCACGGATTCTTAAGGGCAGAAAAAACTTCAGTATTTTCCTCTGCCTTTTAAAAACATATTTATTCTAAACTAGGTGTCTCACTATTAGAGACTGGAGTTACAAATATGGAAGCAGAAAAAAGACTAAAATCTACTATTATCACTATAATGGACAGATTTTAAAATACAGAGTTATAAATAGAGAAATACAGATAGATCCTAGCCTATACACTTAGGGAATCTAGAACCATGACATCCCCAAAGCAATCAGTACACCTAGATTTTGGTGCTAGGAACCAGAGGTTTATAGACAAAAGGAAGATTCTTTTTGGGGGGAGAGGTTTTTGTTTTGTTTTGTTTTGGGACAAAAGGAAGATTATTTTTTGTGGGAGAGATTTTTGTTTTGTTTTGCTATAGGGCACGTGCTCTCACCAGAAAGACAGAGAGAAAGAGAGACAGAAAGTGAGAAATCACGCCCCACCCCCCACCCCGGGAAAATGGCCACACCGCAGTCCCTTCTCCTCTATTCTCCTCTCAGGATCTTGGGCATGCACGCACACATGCCCGGCATGAGTTTAAGCTGCCAGGTCCACTACTCAAACCACAGTAGACTACATGGGAGTCCAGCGACATAGCCATTACATTATCTACTGGTTCCAAAAAAAGGAAGATTCTAAGACTGGAACAAGAAGTACAGCAAGCCTGGAGTAGCATTTAAGTCCCGAAAGGAACTAAGTGTTCAAAGTACAGTGGGCACTATTTTAAAACACAGAAACCTTGGGGCCAGCAGATGGCATAGTGGTTACATTGCTGGTCTCCCACAAGGTTGATGAGGTTTGAGTCCTAGATCCAGTGGCTTTTGAAACACACACACCATCTGCATACATGCCCAAGATCCTGGGAGGAGAAGGAATTGTGCATGATCATCCTTCCTAGGGGGTAATTTCTCACTTTCCCTCTCATTGTCTCTGTCTCTTTTCTCTCTCCAGTGAGTGCATGCTCCCTAAGGCAAAAACGTCCATAATAATAATAATAACAACACAAGGACAACTTGAAGAGACATATAGTGTTAAAATCTGAACAACTTGCATATCAAATAAATAATGACAGTAGTGGATTGTCACCTATTCTTAAAAATACTATCCCAGAGTCCATACTGATACAAGTAAATGAATAAAAAAATTGGGGAGCCATAAAAGTGTTCCCTTACAATAACATAGATACAGTAATACAAAGAGAGAAGCAGTGATGGATTGGCAAATCATCAATAAGTGTTCAAGCTATCAGATGAAAGCTTAATAAGGATCTTGATACCTACAAAGCCTCAGAGCACTTCCCACAAAATTCTTACTAATGACAAAAGGGAACAGTAGCAATGTTACAGTAATCTAGTGGAGCCCCTTAAGTTATGAATGTTATTGCCATTATGGGCCTTCTTTTACAATACTGCAAGAAGGAGACAACCTAATTTCTTTCTTTCCAAAAATACATAACCTGAATAGAACCATAAATAAACATTTGACAAACCCATATTGAGAGACAGTACACAAAATAATTGGCTTGGACTGGGAACCAGCAGTTAGCGTAATGGGTATGTCACTGGACTTCCATGTAGTCGACCATGGTTTGCATCCCAGACCCGGTGGCTTAAAACTCACGCCAGGCGTGTGTGTGTGCGTGCCCAAGATCCCGAGAGGAGAATGGAGGAGGGGGGATTGCGGTGTGACCATCCCTTCTGGGGGGTGATTTCTCACTTTCTGTCTCTATGTCTCTCTCTGTCTGTCTGGCTAGCACACGCGCCCTATAGCAAAAACCTCTCAAAAAAAAATAAAATAAAATAATTGGCTTGGACTCAAAAAAATATCAAGATCAAGAAAAATAAAGGTTACAGGATGAGGGAACAATAATCAAGACAAATGCCATGTGTAGATTTGAACTGGATCCTACACTGGAAAAGATAGCCCTATAAAGAGCAGTGTTAAGACAACAGACAAAATTTGATGATGAACCATTGATTGGATATAGTCTTGTGTCAATGTTAGATATCATGTTTATTTCACTATGAGTATGTGAGGATATATTCTTTTTCTTGAGAAGTATACACTAACGGCTTTAAAAATAAATAATTAAAATGTCTTCAAACTACTCTCAAAGGGTCAGAAAAACTTCTCTGTGTCTATGTATGATGTGTGTTTGTGGTTGTGTATATGTGTGTGTGTGTGTGTCTGTGGGTCTGTGGAGAAAGGGAGGAGAGAGAAGGTACAAAAGCAAATGGGGCAAGGGGACCAGCAGTTAGCATAATGGCTATGTCCCTGGACTCCCATGTAGTCGACCGTGGATCGCATCCCAGACCCGGTGGCTTAAAACTCACACCGGGCGCATGTGTGTGTGTGCCCAAGATCCTGAGAGGAGAATGGAGGAGAAGGGATTGCGGCGTGGCCAACCCCCCTGGGGGGTGATTTCTCGCTTTCTGTCTCTCTGTCTCTCTCTGTCTGTCTGGCGAGCGCATGTGCTCCATAGCAAAAACCTCTCCCAAAAAAAAAGCAAATGGAGCAAGATGTAAAACACTGGTGATTTGCGAAAAAGCAGGAGGTGATTTCTCATACTACTCCTGTAATTCTTTTCTGTAAGTTTAAAATTATATCAAAATACAGCGTTACAAAAGTCTATCCACTGTTCAATGCCCAGTGGAATCTCTACCTCTTCCATGAAGCCTTCTCTTCCCAGGACAGAATGAAATTACACATCACAGAACTTTACTACTAAAAGAGACCAGATACTTTCTCCAGAGAAATCCTGTAGCACAGTGAGTCTGCATTATTCAACTGATAATTGGTCACAAGGGTTTCCAAGCAGTCATATTTTTGTCTTTATCCATTACCAAAATCCTTTACCATTATCTCCTCAATTATATTTAAGCTCCTGAAGACCTGAAAATATGTCTCACAAGTTCTTTAACCTTCTGACCTCTTGTTCACATCTCTCATCCTTTCTGCTACCCTAGCCCCATGCTCCAAAGCTTCCTTGCCACAAAGAAAAACAACACACACACACACACACACACACACACACACACACACACACATACACACACCCACTCACGCACCACCAGGCAACTCCTCCTACCTCCTGCTTCTTCCTTTACCTCTCAGCTTTCAGCTTAGGTATCTCCAGCCTTTTTATGACCTTGTTGACCAAGTTAGATGATTCCGGTATATACTCCTTACTATGTTTTGAATGTACTCCCCAAATTCATGAGTTGAAACTTTATTAGGATGGCATTAACAGGGCAGAAAACCTAAGTCGTCTATGATGTAGAAAGGTGGGGCCATTAGGAAGAGATTAAGATGGAGGTTATTAGGGAGAGGCCCCAATGTTGACCCCTTATGGGTTTATAGGGAAAGGGAATCAATACCAAAATACCCATGAACACATGGAAACATGTGCCCCTGTTCTCTTTCTGTGATGACCACATGGCCTTGGGACCATACCAACAGGAAAACACACACCAGATGTACCCCTGGAGGTTGGACCTCCAAACCATCAGGTAAGTAACCTATATTCCCTGAATCACCAAGTTTCAGGTATTTTCTATTATAAGCAACAACATGGACGGTAACATTTCTCATCATGCTTCATTTCCACATCATAACCTTATCCTGCTCTTTTCCTGTCTATCTCTCTCACTGGACTCCAAACTCCTTAAGGGATGAGATTAGGGACAGTCTAAAGGATTGCTAAATAGTTATAAAATAACTAAATGAATAAAAATGGCTTAAATTTCTGGAAGTCAACCTCTCTTGTCCGTTTCTATACTATGCTCGGCACTGTGTGAAAGAAACACATTTGAACATAACCCAGTATAAACTGTCTTAACGTCTTTTAGGGTGTGCGTAAGCAATGCAGATTTCCAGGACCCACCTGAAATGTAATGAGTCTTTGATTAATAGATCCTGAAATTGTATAAAAGTTTCTTCGGGCAGTTCTGATGTACACTTATGTTTAAAACCGTAGATGGGGTGGAAAAGAGACAGTTATTATTTATTTTTGTCCCCATCGTCCATATCCTTCTTTTTTATAATTAATTCCTAGTATAAAACTCCCCAAAATGTCACTTGCTGAGATCCCAAAGTTTCTCTCAATTTGTACTCTCCCTTGACTGACTTGGCTTGCAAATGGCTTCCAAATAGAACTTATGTAGCCATTACGCTAACTGCTGGTTCCCATATCCTTCTTTTTTATAATTAATTCCTAGTATAAAACTCCCCAAAATGTCACTTGCTGAGATCCCAAAGTTTCTCTCAATTTGCACTCTCCCTTGGCTGACTTGGCTTGCAAATGGCTTCCAAATAGAACTTATGAAAAACTTTGATAAGGAAATTAGAAAATAAATTTTTAAAAATAAAATCAGCCAAAAACCATTCTATACAAAAGCTACTTGAAATAAGAAGCTAATATATTTCACTTCAAAGGCAAATAAAAGCTAAGTTTCTTTTCTTTCTTTCTTCTGTGAGTGAGAGAAACAAAGAAAGAGAAAGAAACAGGGAAGAGTCAGCCAGGCATCTACAGCAGCTTCTTCATACCACAATCCACTCCCAGCCTCAGCCAGTCGCAAATCCTGAGCACACGTGCACCCGCAGCGTTCAGGGAGTGCTCCAGACGTGAACCCGGAACCTTTCCATGTGGGCCAGCCTCGCAGAGAACTGCATCACCACTGTGCCACCATCTGGCCCCAAATCCAGATACATTTTTTAAAATAACATTAAAAACTTAGCTGTAATGAGTTCTTAAAGTATTGCCAATTAAAACAAAATTGTGTCCAATATTTAAAAGAGAGAAACACCTCTGAAAGCACTGTGTGAAAGAAACACATTTGAACATAACCCAGGTTTTACTGAGAAAATAATTACAAACATATACAGAATAAAACACACACACACACACTAAAGGATTTACTTTGCACATCTAATCCTACTAGGAAAAAAATATATATTTTCATCTAAAAAAGCAGTTACTTTGGATTAAGCCAATGGTTACACACAGTTATGTATCATTTTATGTATTAAGGATGCTGTCAAAGTTTCCCAGGGAAAAAAAGAAGAGAGAGATTATAGTGTATCAAGTTTTCTGAGGTTCCTAATAGGGTGATATTTTTAGTGTATGAATAGAAGGTTGTAGGTTAATACAGTCTGTTTATAAGTTACTGTAACCTCTACATTATGTGATTCTAGATGAACAGTAAAAATAAGATATTTACTTCCCTTATCTCTTAAATGCCATGACTTTCTCATCTTCTTTACTTTAGGGTTCATGAAATGAAAAGATAGACAGAGAAATCAATGGATAGCATCTTGGGCACTGTGACATAAATTACCCTTGAGTTAATAATTTACTAGTTTAGAGCCGAGGGAGATAAAGCAAGATCCCAATGTTCGTGAAATAAACTGTGTGTATATATAAATAATTCATACATTAATTAAAATTGCCTATGGAACCTCAGGATATTCCAAAATCATTTTGACCAACACTCTATCAGCTTAAAAAATAAAGTCACCAAACATAACTTTGCAGGGTTTTTGAAGGTCCCCAAACGTAGGTCACATGCTTTCACTCTCTGCCCCCGTTCTATAATTAGCGCTTGGTGTCAAGAGGAGGAAATGCACACTGAACAGCAGGTACACAGTCGGTTTTGCTGCATGAGGCATAATGAGGATTTCAGATTTAACACACTAATACTTGTTTTATTACCGCAGTCAATTGTCCGTGCATCTTAGGATTCATGTTGTGTGCATTGGCTAAGTCATGTTTCTTTCATTAGCTCAAGCAATTAATGTACATTCAGCCTTTTAAGCACTATCTCTTCGTGCTTTCTCCTTGTGTAATTCAGTTTGCAATGATTAAAATAATTTTTCAATGGAGATGCCACGGCTTAATGAAAAAATATACAGCACTAATGTAAGAAGCATTTGTAAACATTTTTAGAGGATATTGTTTGTTGTTACACAACACTGTAGCAGATGGCTGTAAAAAGCAGCTCAAACTCAGGAACTAGCAGAGAGACAGACCTCAGGGGACTGGGGTAAATGGGTGGAATAAAGAGAGATTTCACTCTTTTGAAAGAGAAGAGAAAGCCATGTTACAAATAAGCTTGGGTTTGCTTTTTGATTTGTATAGTTAAGGACCCAGTATGGTCTAGTGTTTACAATTAATGACTCAGTCTTGTTCCCGTTTAAGTACTGAGCCTCCACCTTGTGCCAGGCCCCAGGCTAAATCTCTTATGTACAGCCTCGGATTCAATCATTGTGACTGTGATAAACGGAGACACAGAGGGGTGAGATAACTTCTCCAAGAACCACATTGCTAGCTAGCCACAGAGCAGGGCTCCATTCCTCTCCCGTTCCCTGTTACAACCTCATGGTTCAGGAACCAGGCTCCATGGGTTTGTGTTTGTGCTTTCCCTATGTAGCAGCTACGAGACCATGAGGAAGTTTCTTAACTTCTCTTGGCCTCAGTCCCTGGTCTGGAAAAGTGGAGACTGAAGTGGGGACCTAGGTCATGGCGGTGTTGAGAAGATTAAGTTAACATGCCGAGCTCAGAAGCATGCCTGGCGCGTGGTGAGTGTCCGACGTGTGTGTTGTTATTGCCATCACTACGCTTTGCTGCCTGTCCTGAGTTGTGTGCTGTTCTGTTTCAGGACTAACTGTCTCTCTGCAGTAAGCAATATGGAATGTTATTGTCATGCCTATTAGCAAATGAACATGTGTGTAAATGGTCTTAGGGACGGTTGTTTCACACTTGTTACACATTATAATCGGAATCCAGGATTAATTAACTTTGTGAATATCTTTCCTAATATAACAAGTGATTATTCTATTTCATGTACGTAGACTATAATTTCAATAGATATATTTTCTAATGATGTTTCACTTCTGTGCCTGTGATGTGACAATTTCACGTTTGGCAGCTAGATATATGTGATGGGACAAAGTATAGCTCAGATACTGAGGGCATTGTGCAAGATTTCTTTTAGATCCTTAGCGTAAGACAAATCTCAGTCTACATTCCTTATTCAAGCTAAGTGGTTTCTGAAAGCAAACTCTGGAACTGCTCCCTCTGTCTACATAGTACTTCCTCTGATCATATATATATATATATATATATATATATTTTTTTTTTTTTTAAGAGAGGTTTTTGCTTTACGGGGTGCATGCACTCGCCAGAAAGACAGAGGGAGACAGAGAGATAGAAAGCGAGAAATCACAATCCCCTGCCCCCAGGGGTATGACCACTCTGCTATCCCTTCTCCTCTATTCTCCTCTCAGGATCTTGGACATGCATGCACACACGCCTGGCATGAGTTTAATCCACTGGGTCTGGGACTCGAACTGTGGTCGACTACATGGGAGTCCAGCGATATAGCCATTAACACCAACTGCTGGTCCCCCCCTGATTCTATATTTAAGAAATATTGCTCTTCGTTGGAAACCTTAAATGTCACCCCCTCCAAGAAGCCCTCCAGACTTGATCTTTCTTTTTGAATAAAACTTTCTCTCCATTGTCTGAACATCTAAGGTAGAAAAGGCTTATTATCTCTCAGTAATTATCCTCTCTTTTTCTTTGGCAAGTGAACATCAGCTTGCAGAGTACACATGACCTCCGATAATAAAACGATGTCAGCCTCCTCTACAGCTTGCTATGACCATGTGACCAAGGCTTGGTGAACAGGTTGTCGCCAGAAATAGTCACTCAACTCTTCCTAGAACGTGTCCTAAAAGAATGGAGAGTGTGTGATTCTTCACTCTTTTTTCCTTTTGCTTGTTAGACTGTAGATCTTGTGGCTGATGCTTGAACAGTCATTTTAGGTCATGAGGTGGAAGTCAAGTGTGGATGATGGTGAAACAGCTAGATGGAACGAAATAGCTCCTGGTGATGTCAGAGTCACCAGGCAGCCTGGGCTTCCTGCCTCCAAAAAGTGTTTACGTGAGAAAAAAAAAAATTAAGATTTTTCTCTCACGTGCATGTGAACCCAATCTTGACTCGCTCAACTCCGTTAGCATCTTTTATTATTTGCACTCATATCTCTTTCACAGCACTCATAATATAATATCGCATTGCGATGTGTCTAACTGCCAGTACAGCTGTTGCTATGCCAGCTGTGAGTTCCTAAAAGCGAAGACTGTGCATTAAACCTTCAACATGGTGCTAGGCTCTTAGTAGGTTCTGAGTAAATGCTGGTCGTATAAAGGCAACCTGAATTGGTGAAAGACACTAAAAATATAGGTCCCTATTGTCACTAAATCAAGAGAATTATTTTGTGTAGAAGGGTACTTCAAAAAATTCATGAGAAGATATTATTACTGTATGAATTTATTTTAGTGCCAAAAAAATAAAATTCCTGTAATTTTTTTTCATAATGTGCATTTTCTATGAACTTTTTGAAGACCCCCTTCCCTCATCTGAGCATGAAAGATGCACAGATTTACAATGCATAAAAAAAATAAAGAGCACAAATGCTCTCTCATAAATTTGGCAAGAGCAAGAAAGTACCTAGGCTTGGCTGGAGAACTCTCTGGTCTGAGAAAATGATCATCTTTGGGTATAAAGATTTAGAAAGATTGACTAGTGGCTCAGGCGGGGAAAAGGACCAATGCACCATCACATGGTTCTGACAAATGACCCAAGGTTCCGAGAGATGATTATGAGAATTAGAAAACGTTGCTTGTGCAAAGGTTTAACTCTTGTCTATTTCTACACTTTGTCTAAGTTCTTACACCTTAACTTTTCCAGAGGTTCATTAAAATAAAGAGTACACATCATCTGAAACCAATAATCT
Source organism: Tupaia belangeri chinensis (assembly GCF_000334495.1). Taxonomy (NCBI): domain Eukaryota; kingdom Metazoa; phylum Chordata; class Mammalia; order Scandentia; family Tupaiidae; genus Tupaia; species Tupaia belangeri. The sequence continues at coordinate 4,132,523 of NW_006159674.1, read as the reverse complement.
ACATTAGCATAAACTATAGAGTTTACGCTGTCATGAGAACAGGAAAGTTTTTCATTTAAAAAGCAATGTTTTTGCATAAGGTAGTTTTTTGGGGAACATAGGCTTTGGGGCTTTTTAAGAGTAAAGCAATCAGTAAAAGAAAACACCATGTCTTGGGCATGGGAGTGCCATTGATTTATCCATTCTCTGCTATGATCCCGTGACTCTGGTAATGCCACAACTCTACAATTGCTACATGAATGCTTTTGGAAGCATTACTTCAATGGGAATTCAAAATGTAACTATCGTATGAAGCACTTAACTCCGTTAAATTTCCTACATCATCGACATCATGAAGCTCTTCAGGAGGTTATGAGTAGGACAGAAAGAAGTTTGCCTGAATTTAAGAGCCTCATTTGCCTACTTTAAAAGAAAAACCCATCTCAGTGGCAAAGCTTTTAAAGATACAAGTACCGCATTGATTTGGTTGTATGTTTTTAAATGGCAAATAAAAGAACCGTGTACTTTTTTTCTCAAATTCGCATTAAGTCGAGGGTGAGACTCTTTTCATAACACTTCCTCTGAACCGGGGTCACTTCACCCGCAGGGCAAAGAAAGTAGAATTATTTAATATCCAAGAACAGCTGCAGAAAATGCCCTCATTGCCTTTGAGGCTCAAGACAAATTGGAAAACATATGTCCCTGTGATGTCAGAGTCACTTAACACATTGCTCATCTTAAGGTCGCGTGTCCTGGGTGACTGCGTGTTGGCCAGTTGAAATGCCAGTTCACTAGCACCACACAACAGTACAGCTAGGAAGAATTCCCCTAGACATTTACCTCCTGAAAACACCTATTTACCTACAGAAAGCAATGCAAATGTCATTGAAACAACTTATCCATGGGGCATGGTAATGAAACCAACTGAACATGGCCAAATCACTCTAATGGTAGTTGTCATTCCTTGTCAGAGTCATTCACTACCTGAGTTATTTTTCCAGCAATAAAATACAAGGGACCTTCAAAAGATTTATGGAAAATGTGTATTATGAAAAAAGTGATGCAATGATTTCAATTTTTTTTACACCAAGTAAACTCTTACTTAAATTCCATTTTCTACAAACTTTTCGAAGCCCCCTCCCCCCCAATAGTTGCCACCAAGAAAGGAAGGATAGGAAGGTGGAAAGAAGGAAGCAGAAATGGAAGGAAGGAGTAAGAAAAGGAAGGCAGAGGGGAGACTACACATCTTCAGAAAAATGCTGTAACTCCCTCTATTTTAAAGATTTATGTCCCCCAAAAAATACCGTTTAGAAAAAAGTCTGAATCCCTGAAGATGTAGCCAACTTCGAGTCCTCTGGGGTGTTCCAGCACAGCTGTTGCTGGTGACATTTGCCTCAGCAAAGTCTAAGGACTTAGGGACCACGAATGCTTTCTGTGACTCCGTCCAACCCCAGATTTGGGGACTAAACAGGTCTTTTCTCTGTTGTGGTTGTGTTTGTGAATAAATGTTCATGTTTTCTCAAAGTCATTTTAGTGACTCAGAGGGAGATAAGAAAGGATGGGTATAGAATGGCAAAAACATGAACAGAAGCATTGTTTTCATTTACACCCAAGGCTTCCTCCCTCCTCCCCTCCCACATATCTGGGAGGCTTTGGGGGCTGAAAGTACTGGCCTGGAGGATCACAATCAGCACCTACACCAAAATATTCCACAGTGGAAGTACTAAGTACTGAGAAGTACTGAGCATGATGAGAGTCACAAAGAACGGCAGAACTGGGGATGGAATCAAAGGTCTAGTATATTGTCTTCTATTAAAACACTAGACCGGTTTGCAAGACCTTGAGCCCAGAAACATTTGTACAACAACCCAGCCAAATGCTGGCACTCCAACTGGAAATCACAGCCAAAACTACAGTTTCAGAATTTATAACCAATCTTAATGGAGCCCCAATATGCAGAAGCTCATGAACTTTTTCTGTTGAAATGGAGCCAGATCCAGAAGTCCTGAGATGTTTTTGTCTTAAGGTAAAATGTGAGAGAGTTTATGAAGAATTCAACCTGAAGTTCCAAGGGAAAACTGGAATGGGCGGGAAATAATTCCTTGAACCAAATCAAAGAGAAAATTACATGACTTTTTAAAATTAAACAAATCCAAAACTGTCCTGACAATAAACCACTCTTTATGATGATGCATACTTGCCAAAATAGCACCCCATTTCCTTTATTTTAAAACCAGAATGTTTAGTCATGAAGATTGAGACTTTCGGGTTTTATCCCCACAAGTTGGTAACTATTGTAGATCTTCACGTATGTGTTAATGGATACAACAAAACTAAGGAATTGAATCTAAAAGATTTTGTTTGTTCGTCTTTAAGAACTTGAATCATAACTGGTAGGAAAAGTTTCATTGCTGAAACCCTGGTTCCCACTTAAGTACTGAATTCCCTGTTTTTGAGAAATCTACTGGAGAAATCTACTGAAGGAAAACTTTCTATTTCTTATACATCTTTCCATTTGAAAGGGTCCTTCTTCACTTCCCTCCTTCCTCACTGCAACCTTCCCCTACTCCAAACAAGTTCTTTTGATAATTTGGTCCTTTGGGTTGAAAAGGTATGATTTAATTGGTTTAACTAATTATTTTGCTTAATGTTCATTTCCTCCAGCAATGCTTTAGTAAATCTGGATGTGGTATTAAGTTGGTCCCAAGCTATGCAATCCTGGAAGAACCCTTTGCCTCTCATTTGGAATGAGCAGAACAGAACGTGTAAAAATGTTATGATATCACTTCCACCTTGAGTAATTAATTGGATGACTTTGAATTCATTGAAAGGGAGACTTTCCTGGTTAGGCGTCCTTTAATAAGAGTATTCTTTAAAAGAAGGTAAAACATCAGAGGGGCAGTGTCCTGCTAGCCTGGGAGAAGGAAAACTACCACACTGTGTGGTAAGAGTGGCTCTAGAAGCTGGAAGTGTCCTTGGCTGACAGTTATTAGAGAAACAGGATCCACGGGCATCCGACCACATAGAAATGAACCTGCCAACCCTGCAAGGGGCCTTCGAGTCTTAGCCAGCTCCTTCACTTCAGCCCGTGACCACTGAACAAAGGACCCATCTACCTTGCATCCAGACTCCTGAAACACAGAAATTGCAAGAAAATAAACTCGTTTTGTTGTAAGCCACTAAGTTTTTGGTAATTTGTTATGCCACAGTAGAGTGTCTGTGGGTGTCATTTCGGATGGCAGCTCCTAGGGTATTCCTGATGATCTGCTCTAATCAGTCTCTGTCGTAATGAAAAGTAAGACCTGGAAGTTTGTCGAAGGTCTCCCTATTAATGATTTCTCATGTGAGAAGATGGATTTTTACTGCAAAAGAACTGGCAGAAGAAAAAGAAACTGCTTTTGAATTTCTGTCCTCTGCCTGACTAGAAAATCATTATGATGTTACTAAGGGCCCCAAAGCTGAAGAACTAAATGTCATCTTTGTATTTAGTACCTAATAATAATGCTACACTTAAATTATCTGTGAAAACAATATATTTTGAAGATATTGGGCTTCTTGGCACAGATTTGTGAATGACCATCTATTATTATGCTGTTAGTGCTGGATTCTAAATAAAAATATACATTGAAATGAAAGGATAAAATGAATATGCTGGCACACACACTTAAAATCAATCAGCCAGTCGAATCTGTTACCTTCCTTCAAGGTAAATGGCATAACTATATCCTGCTTAACGCCAAAGCCACGATTAGTCATGGCATCCAATTTTGTCTTTTTTCATTGTTCCATTCTAATATGTGGCTTCGGTGCTCATAAAAGGGTTTTTCTTTCTTCATTATCACATTTCTTCAGGGGCCACATAACCGGCTTTAAATACAAAAGTGTGGAATGGGGTCGTCTCGGTGGCCTACTGGTTAAGGCTGTCAGATCCCACATGGCCGACCATGTGTTCAAGTCTTGGACTTGGTGGTTTGAGAAACATACCAGGTGTGAATACATTTGCGGCCAAAATCCCAAAATGAGGAAGAGGTGGAAGAGAAGGGATCGTGATGTGACATTCCCCATGGGGTGCTTTTTCCTCCTCTTCTCTATTTCTGTCTCTGTCTGGCAAGCACATGCACCTTCTAGTTTAAAAAACTAAAACTAAGAAAGTGTAGAATAATTCCTTTATGCGTTACTCAAAGTCAGTATTCTATTGAGATGAATATATTCATCTAATCATCTTGATTAACTGAAGAGGTTTCTCTTTTATATTTGACATCTCAAATATAATCAGAATTTGCGCAATTAAAACTGTGTGTCCATGAAAAGAGACGCACATGGCATTCAGTTATACATATGGATTATATTAGCATTCTTCTCGTTGATATGCGTATTTGTTTTCCTTTTCCCATTCTGTAAAAATAGTTGTAACAGTAGTAGTCTTTATGGGAAGTTATGCTTGGCTATTTTCTCCTTACTGAGACTCCCGGAAAAGATAGTCGTAAGTGAAATGAGGAGGTATTGATAGCATCTGGTGGGGAAAGTACAATGACCTGAATGTTAGGAAACCTAGGCTCTACGACCTGTGTTGATATTAACTCAGGATTTTAAACATACAATATTTTTTTTCTCTAGATCTCAGTAGTTAAGAAGAAAGGTTTCAATGAACTCATCAAGGTTATGGTTTATGGTTCTTAGAAAAGCTCTAGTTAAAACGTTGGTAAAAGTAAAAATGGTTAATGGATCAAAGAAGGTGAGAAGAAAACCAAGGGACAGGCTCTAGTGTCTCTATGTCCAACTCACCACAAAGCAACTCTTCTTGGTCTCATAAACACAGATTTTATGACAATTTATATTGATGAGGGCTGCCATAGTTTTTAAACAATGAATTTTGAAAAACACTGGCCTAGGGACCAGCAGTTAGTATAATGGCTATGTCGCTGGACTCCCACGTAGTCGACCACTGTTTGCGTCCCGGACCCGGTGGCTTAAAACTCACACCGGGCGTATGTGCGTGCGTGCCCAAGATCCCGAGAGGAGAATGGAGGAGAAGGGATTGCAACGTGACCATCCCCCCTGGGGGGTGATTTCTCGCTTTCTGTCTCTATGTCTCTCTCTGTCTGTCTGGCGAGCGCACACGCCCTACAGTGAGAATCTCTCCAAAAAAAAAAAAGTATTGCATTGTAAATCTGCTTATATAAAAATGTACACATCAACCACAAAACGTTTCCTTTTCTGCCCTTCTGCCCTATTTTTGGTTCTGGTGGCTGAATTTATGTTTAACATTAGAGTAAGACCAGCCCCTCCATCAAGCACAGCTCAGTACTCTAAGAAGTTGCTGGCTATTAATGGGTGGGTATTTCTGGGTGCAGGGCAAGTAAAAGAACCAAGAGAAATGCAGCAGAAAGAGTTTCTAGGAGACGGTGATGTCAAGCTTTAGAGAAAAGAAATGCAAGTTTACTTATTCTTGAACACCCCACCTCCACTCCTGACCTGGTGTAATGCTGAGAAACCCAAGGCAACAACTCCCTATCCCTTCTGCCGAATGAAAACCATATACCACTGATCAGTATTAAGAGGAACTAAATGATTAGAACTGTAGACTCTTTTCACCAATACTAACTTCATTACCATGTGCCAGAAACTGTGCTGAGCCCTCTACTCACACCACCTCATTTAAATTATCCACCTGCCTGTGGAGGAGGTGTTATGTCCCCCAGTTTGCAGGTAAGAAAACTGAGGCTCGCGAGAAGATAAGTTTCCTTAAGTTTTGATTTCTTGATTTCCTTAGAAGAAAAAGTTCAAATATCTGTTTGAGGATGCCCTCAGTCCCTGTGAAATTTCCCTGCAAAACAAATACTATTCAAATACGACCATTATTGAAATAGCTATCCCTACTTACTAGTGACAGAATTGAAACTGAATCTATTAGAAGTATTAAAACACTGCTCTATTGAGCTAATCTTTGCTTGTCAGTGACAGCAGAACAAGATATGTGCACATGGGACGGCTTAATTTTAATTTATATAGTATAGTCTCTAGACTGGTTTGTGAACGTAGGACCATTGTCTTCTCTGTATAGAAATCTCTTATTCTCTATAATGCAACAGTATATAAAGAAGAATATTAAAGTAATAGAGCTAAAAATGGAGTCCTATCCATTTAAATTTCAATATCCATAATCTCTCCTTTAACTGTTTTTTTAATCATATGACCATAGTCTTTGCTCTATGGAGATTTTTAATTCTCTAGAATATAATATTATTTACAGAAGAAAATTAAAGGCATGAATCTAAAATAATGACTGATAGAGTGTGGGTTAGTTTGGGATTCATCTTAAAATAACATTTAGCTCATTAGCAATAGCAGGCTGATCTATCCTCCATACTTAGTAATTGTTACATATGGTATTGGCTGTATTTTCCAAACCCCAGATCAGGGTACACGACATAGGATTGCTAGGGAATATTCAGAGCATATGGTTGCCATCATATCAGGGAACAGCCAGTGAAGATACTTTAGAGTCACTATTCCTCCAGCACATATGTGTTTCAGAGAATAACCTCTTATTTTCCCAAAGATAGAGCCCAAATCTACCAGAAACCTTTGAGAACTGAAGTTAATTATATATCCAGGTAGGTGGGCCAGCAAGAAAGCTCAGAAAACAGCTTGATAATACAAGAAATCAGCCCTTCAACCATTTTCAGTTTAGAGAAGCCACATCAAACCTTAATGAGAAACCACATGTAGTGGTAAATTCTGGCATTTAATTTTATGATTATTTACAGTCATTCTGGTGCATAGCATATGGCATGGAGTTACCTTTTTTTAAAGTATCAGAAAGATAAACTAGAAAGGACTAAATACGTAGCAATTGAGTTTTAGTTCTCTTGATAAAGAGATGAGAGGCATATTTAATTAAACAAAAAAATTAAATGGTGTGAGCTGTGGGTAATAATTCACACCTTTGGAACTGCCTTGGCATCATGCCTTAGGCAAAAACCGGTAACAAAAACTAAGAAAGTAAAAGAAGTTTCGAAGTAATTTATTTTTAGGTGAATACCCTATGTCTGCCAAAAAGCTCCATGCTTTCATTCTATAGACATTTATTATTCTAATAAAATGTTATAAATTACATTGTAAAGCCTTTAACCTATTTGGTTTTTTAATTATTTTCCAAAGTCTCGTCGACTTTGGCAATAGAAGTGACATAAAGCTTCATTTCTTTTCCTCCAGAAGAATAATGTCTTTGCTCATCCATATCCCTGTTGCAAAGTCAATAGATTCAAGTAAAATTTACTTCCAAAATCAACCATTCTGGTAGGTTTCATTGTATGAAAAAATGAACTATCAGATGACACATGATACATGAGGGGTCTTCAGAAAGCTTGTGGAAAAGAAGTGGTATGAAAAAAACTATTTCTGAATTTCAAAAATTCTTTGAACCAAAATAAACTTGTACTTTCATTCTATCCTTCCATGAACTTTCTAAAGTGTCCGCATACTGAAAAAAAGAAAAACAATGGTGTTCCCAGTATAAGATGGCAGAAGGGGGTTCACTTCCTAGGATGTAGCAGATGGTGTAATGATTACATTGCTGGACTCCCTTGTGGTTGACCACGGTTCAAGTCCTGGACCTGAAGGCTTAAAAAAAATCTCACCCCAGACGCGTGTTTGTGTGTGACCAAAAAAATCTCAAGAAAAGAATGGAGGAGAAGGGATTGCAGCGTGGCCATCCCCTCTGGGGGGGGGGGGATTTTTCACTCTCTCTCTCTCTCTGTCTCTCCAGTGAACACACGTGCCCTATAGCAAAACTCTCTCTTTAAAAAAAAGAAAAAAAAAAATGGATTCACCTCCTTTTCTATCCAAAAGCCAACCTGAAAAGAGTATGTTCATCAGAAAGTAGACAACCAGAAGTTCTAAAAAGAATAGGAGGAAAGGGCAGCAAAAGTATGTTGATGGATAAAACAGTGGAATTTTCCACAATCCGCAGTCCAGAATCTACCACAGGGAGATAGAGTGCAAATGCTAGTCAGTACCCTGCCAGAACTCGAGAGACGCTAGGTTAGAAATAAGACTACATCAGAAACAAAATGCAGGGCTGAAAACGGAGAGGCTCACGGAAGAGCCTTACAAATAAAGAACAACTCCAATCAGGCTAAGCAATCTTCAACTCGATCCCCAGCCACGAAGATTGGCAGGTTGAAGTCAATCTACTCTTTACTCTTAGGCAAAAATTAATTAAGGGGATGAAAGTGGTAGAAAAGATTGAAGGCAGCCAGCTATAGAGTTCTGGATGTTGGCATCTGATAGCTCACAGAAAAATTCATCCCTGTTCCTGTGACTGGTTTTGAACTTAAAACAGAGGGGGGAAAAAAAGATAGAATTCAATCTAAAAACATAAGTTTCAACTCATTCTCATTCAAAAACTGTGTCTAGGCCTTTAGAAACATTGAGAGCACACCATGTCTATGCCCACATACCTTGTGTGATTAAGTAGACACCAGCCAAGCCCTGGCCAGATCACTATTTTTCTGAATCTGTTTATTTGAGATGCTCGATTCAAAGCATCTCTTCTCTTAACCACTTTCAGGAAACTGGAAATAGAGCTTGCCTAGAAAGACAGTTAAAGCTGAAGTCCAGGGACTCGGTAGGTGGTGTGGTGGTTAAGGCACTGGACTCTCACATCACAGACCATGGTTCAAGTTCCAGAATTGGCAGCTTGCTTTCTCACTTTCCTTCTCTCTCTGTCTCTCTCTGGTCAAATTGAGAAATAATAATAATTGGGGCCAGCAGGTGGCTTAGTGGTTAAAAGCTCTGGACTCCCACATGGCTAACCATGGTTTGAGTCCTAGAACTGGTGGCTTGCTCTCTCACTTTCCCTCCCTCTCTGTCTCTTTATGGTCAAATATAAAAATAATAATAATAAATAAAAATTAAACAAATATTATTTAAATAATGCTTAAAAAAGGAAAAAAATAATAATAAATAAAATAAAATAGATCATTTAAAAATAACAACAACAACAACAAAAGCTAAGGTCCACAACGTGGGGCAGCTGGATATACACGCAAGGGCCATGTTATCTTTTGAAGACTCCCAGCTAAATAGAAACAATGAATGCACACAGCTGATCTTCCATAAATAACTGCTACAGAGATCCAAGCAGAATTTTAAGGTGGGTATTTTTTTTTTTTTTTGAGAGGTTTTTGCTACAGGGCATGTGTGCTCGCCAGAGAGACAGAGAGACAGAAAGTGAGAAATCACCCCCTGAGGGATGGCCACGCCGCAATCCCTTCTCCTCCATTCTCCTCTGGGAACCTTGGGCATGTACGCACATGTGCCTAGTGTGAGTTTAAACCACCGGGTCCGGGACTCGAACCACGCTTGACTACATGAGAGTCCAGTGACATAGCCATTACGCTAACTGCTGGTCCCTCCTATGGAGATACTTCTGATTACTCCAGCAGGGAATGACCCTTCTCTTCTCTACACATGCCACCTGGTGTGTTGGACTTTATCAAGCGATGCCACTCATCTCTTTCACTAGAGGAGAGAGAGAGGCAGGACAGTTCTAAGTGTCCTTAGAGATCACACTGTCATCTCCTCCACCTACAAAGTGAATTATATTTTCATAGTTCTTTCCTTCCTGTCCCATGATGAAGACTGCCAATCCCTACTCCTCCATTCTCCTCTCAGGATCTTGGGCATGCACGCACATGCACCTGGCGTGAGTATAAGCCACTGGGTCCGGGACTTGAACCGCTGTCGACTATATGGGAGTTCAGCAATGTAGCCATTACGCTAACTGCTGGTCCCAGGTGGGTATTTTTGCTGTGGCTTCATGAAAGTCTTTAAGGAAAAGCATCTCATTCATAGCTATATCTACTCTTCTGCCCTTCCCACCTTCAATTCCATCACCTCTTTTGCTAACACAGCATTAGCAATGAGTTATAATTTAAAATTGAACATGGAAATAAAGGACATCAACACCTGATGGCTAAAGGAAACTAACTGTCGAACACTTGAGGATCTAAGAATTTACCTCCTAAGAAAATCTATACTAAATTGGCTCCAGCATCTTCTGATCTATGGCTCTTATCCTAGTTCTACATAGAAATCATCGAAGCCCTGGTCTCACTATAGATGAGCTGCAGAGTGATCTTTAGGAAAAAGCCAGTTATCTCATTTTAAATGCTCTCTAGATATTTCCAATGTGCATTCAGGAACCAATTGAGAAGAAGAGTATCTGAGCGACTGAGAAACCAAAACCTAATTATCTCATTTGAGTCCCTGTCACCAGCAAAGCCTGAAGCTAACTAAATCTATAGCTGAAATTTAAGTTGTGAGAGACAGCAAATTCTTTCAATAAGATCGGGATGGGTCTTCAGGTACCCAAAGAAGCCGAGTGAAACACTACCCTCTATGCAAAAGACATGTTCTTCCTTTTCTCTTTCTTATATTTTTCCCATTCCTAGTATGAACATAGAGCATCATTTAAATGGACCCTAGTGCTCACATTCATAGACATAAAATAACAAACGAGATCATTTGCTCTGAAAAGCCCCTTTGTCCCTTCTAGCACTATGACAAGCAATCCTAGAAGAATTACTTTCATATTACTACATAAAGAAAAGGCTTTCCTGAAAAGAAATAAGATTGTGATTGCCTTAATCAGTGGTTCTTACCACCAAAAGTGTCTAGACACAGATGAACAGGAGGATAAATACAAAGAAAAACACACATAGGCACATCATAGTAAGACTACTGGAACCCAAAGATCAGGAGAAATCTTCAAAGAATCCATAAACTATGGTTTGAATGTGTCTCCAAAAATTCATACGTGGAGATTTGGTGAACCATTGTGATGGAATTAAGAGGGTAGGAACATGGGGCTGGATAATGACTCAGCTGTAACGCAAAGCTCTGTGAGTCTGATCCACATCAGAAGGTTCCAAGTTTGTGTCTAAAGATCTCCCAGAAAATGTCAGACACTCATGCGCCCCTGATCTGGGGTTGGATAGTGGTGTGAAAATCCTGTTAGCAGTGCTTTCTTATTTATGAAATAAATGAATAAATAAATTTAACAATAACACCAAAGAGGCTGGAGACTTAATTTGACTATGGTATTGAGAGGTGGTGGGAGGCGGTTAGGATCAGGGTGGGATGTATCAGAAGACATGAGCACAGGTACACACATAGACACTCTTGGTCTGCTCTCACTCCTGTCACGGATGCCCTGCACCGCCTCAGTATCTACCAACTAGAGGATTCATCAGAAGTGGCCTCTGACTTTGGAACTCAGACCTCCAAAATCATGCCCTAAATAAAATCCTATTCTATTTTTAATCTTTTTTTAAGGTTTGTTTTTTGCTTGTTTTTTAGAGATTTTTGCAATATGGCACATGTGCTCTGCAGAGAGACAGAAAGCAACAGAGAGACAGAGAGAAATCATTCCCTCTCAAGGAAGATGGCCGTCACAATCTCTTCTCTATTCTCCTCTTGGGATTTTGGGCATGCACACACACACACACACACACACACACACACACACACAGAGCATGATTTTCAAGCCACCAGTTCCAGAGCTCGAACAGCAGTTGGCCATGTGGGAGTCTAATACCTTAATCACAATGCTACCTGCTGACCCCTTAAACTTCTATTTTTATAAGTCACTCAGACTCAGCTATTTCTGTTATTATCATCACATGGACTAAAACACCATGTAAAATGCACATTGTCTTTTAAAAAGCCCTAAGAAGACTTAGATCTGATTTCTCAATAATAGTAATAATGAGAGCAAAAAGACAAATGTACTAGGAGAAAAAAAATGTGTGTGTGTGTGTGTGTGTGTGTGTGTGTGTGTCTTACATGGCAGTCTGAAAATCTTTCTTAGCATAACACCAAAGACGGCAACTTTAAAAGAAAGAATAGATCTAACCATATAAAGAGTGTATATTTATAAATTCCTGTATAAAAATGTGCAAAACCTAGTATCTTTTAATAGAAAAATCATTTTTACAAGTAAATCATTTAAAAATGCAAACATACCAATATTAAAATATGCACTGGATATATAGCAATTCACAGACAAAGAAATATAAAAATTTAATAAGCATGAAAAACATTTAGCTTCATTAATAGTAAGAATAAAAACTGAACAAAAATGTTACAGAATGTTTCATCTATGAGGTGGTCAATGTTTAAGACAAATTTAATTCACAATTTTCAAAAAAGTTGCTTATAGTTAAGCTCCTTGTAATGTCAATGTAAGAGTACTGTGTGTTATTTCTGGAAGGCAGCTGGACAGCAGATATGAAAATGAGATTTTTAAAGGTCTGCCCTTCGGCCCATTAGTTACAATTCTAAGAAAGTCTTCTTAATTAATGATCAAAAGAGACAAATGAAAATTTAAGCTATAAAGAAGTTTATAAAGCACTATTTATATGAGTAAAAGTTTAGAAACAGCTTAAATCTTCAATGCTCAGAGAGTCATTAAAAATCATCAAATATACTCTAATTATAAGATAGTAACAGTATCTCATAAGAAAAAAAACTGCAAACAAATAAGCATGTACTACTGTTCTATTTTTGTAGAAGGTTTTTGTAAAGCATGCATCTCATTTAGTAGGACTGCACTGATTATAAACCTGTATTGTTCTCCATTTATAAGCCTCTCTGGATTTGTTCAACCTGCCTGATTCTAGGTTTAATAAAGAATCTCGAATGGACAATGTTGTAACCAACTTGAATGAGGTTGATAATGGAGAAATTTATTTATTTATTTATTTATTTATTTATTTATTTATTTATTTATTTATTTATTTATTTATTATAGGGCGTATGTGCTCGCCAGAAAGAGAGAGACAGAGAGATAGAAAGCAAGAAATCACCTCTCAGGGGGGTTGGCCATGCCACAATCCCTTCTCCTCCATTCTCCTCTCAGGATCTTGGGCACGCACACACACGTACCCAGTGTGAGTTTAAGCCACCGGGTCTGAGACTTGAACCCCAGTCGACTACATAGGAGTCCATTGACGTAGCCATTACGCCATCTGCTGGTCCCAGTGGAGACATTAGCTGCATTTAGGCAGGGGGCATTTTGAGAACAGGAAGGATTTCTGATGACTCTCAAATCACCTGCCTTAAGTCCTGTTTACATATCTGGGGAGGGCCAAAATGTGAAGGATGAGAGTTCAGTGGGGAAGAAAAGAGTCCAGTGTGTTTTGTCTTACATTTATTTTTCTTTTTTTTTTTTTTTCTATCTTTGATGAAGAAAAATAGCACCTGGACTCGGAATGACTGAGAAAGCACCCTGGAATTCAGCACCACTGCCAATTCATGCAAAGAATCCTTGAGGAGAGTTTCAAAGCATCGTCTGTGTTTATGCCCCAAGCAGATTGGGTCTATGGCTACCCACAGTCATCATCGGAGACGCTCTCGTCAGTGTTCCTTGAAAGCAAATCCTTCTGATTCTTCGCTTCCTTAAACACAATCCCCTCCATCCCACCTCAGAACTAGCTGGTATTACATTTTATTGAGAGTAAATACTGACTGCTAAGAGTAGGACAGTAAAGGACAAGATTAAAGATTCCTTAATCAGATGTCTCAGAATGCTGGCAAATTTACTTAAATTCTAACCATGCAAATGTTGACTTTAGCATCCTTTTAGAAAAATCCGGTTAAATCTACATCAACATTCTGAGGCAGATGATCAAAGTCAAACATTATTATCTTTTATAATAAATTTCTGTTGCCAGGACACGAATTCCTTTTCTGTGATCTCAGCAGTGGAGGGAAAAAAAAAATCATTTATAAAAAAACCTTCACAGATACGTTTTATACAGTATGGCTGAAATCAGTTATAGATGAAATGAGTAAACTGGGAAACATTTTGTTAAAATCTTAAGCTCTCAAAATATATAAACCACAGATCAGTGGAGGGGAAAAAAAAATCATTTATAAAGATGAAATGAGTAAACTGGGAAACATTTTGTTAAAATCTTAAGCTCTCAAAATATATAAACCACAGATCGATATATTGTTCAAGACTTGAGACATTCCAGATCATAAGAAAAATCATGTTTATTAAAGGAACATAAAGAAAGATCTGCCTTGTGCAACTCAGATGACATTAAAAACAAACATTTAAAAAAAAACCTATTCATCTTACTCAGAAAGGAGTTCGATCCCATTTACAGGTACATAGGGAAAGGAAGTCACTGTGTTCCTTTTTCGTTTTAGTGAAGTCTCTGTATTTTTCCTCTATAGTCTAGTTAATATCCCCTATAGACGTCTTTTACACTTACCGGAAGAACTTATGACTTCTTGCTGGTAGGCAGGAGATCGGGATGTTGAGTACACAGACAGGTTAAAGACCCATAATGGAGTCACAGTGGATAAGTTTTCACAGCCAAAAACTGGGGCATTAGAATGCAGAGTAGCTGTAGCTAAGGCAACAGTTTCTATTTAGTTACTTTTACAAGAAGTGCAGAAGCAGTGCAGGTCCACTGACCACAGGAATGGGGTAATGGATCACTCAGACTACTATGCAACTATTGTCTAAAGCCCACTTCCTCATCAGAAAGCCAGCTTGCTGCTGAGGCTTTTAGATAAAAAAATGTCCATCTCCTCCAGCCCCTCTTCAGCCACCCATTCAGGCCCCCTTCCACCACATTGGAAGTTTCTTCTCCTTCCCTAACAAACTCTGCTTACTATGCTCTCCTTTTGTCTGCACTTCTACATAATTCTTTGTGAGCGTCGGACAAGAACCAGCACGGGTGTTGGGTCTGATCCCTCAACGCTCCTGCGTCATTACTACTACATTAGATTATAAATTTCCAAGGTACTGGAATAGGTTATAAATTCCCAGAGAGTAATGCACGTAAACAGTGTCTGTTCATTATTACAGTTTCTTAAGTCTTGAAACCGTACCTTTAAAGCGATTTTTAAAGTTTACTTATGTACTTATGAAAGAGAGACAGAGAGATCCAGAGATGGAGATAGAGTCTTGCCACAAATCTCCCACCCCGGTGTCCCAGCCAGCCATGACCACAGGCGTTCGGCCGCATCTGGCATGTTCAGTTCAGTCTAAGAACCAAACCCAGGCTTTCCCTGAGCTCCAGCACTGCCTGACTGCAGCTACTACTCATGCCACCATGGCCAGGCCTACAGCGATTTTTGTCTTTCATCAACCACTTTGCATTAAGATTTTTCTTAGCTGCTAAGTTTGCGTCTGAGATTCCTTCAGAGTAAACTCTTCGCTCATACACCCATAAGCCAGAAGCTGTCATGTGAGTGGCTTTACTCCCTCCACGAGTCTCATATGGCTCTACTAATCCCATAAATCCTTTCCATGGAATGTCAGGGCTTGGAAGAGCACCGTTTATAGGCACCGCCTGCTTTAGTTCCTGAAGCTTTAGGAGGGGGAACCAGGGAGCCATCGCCAGACATGCAGAGAAGGAGAAAGCTGGGTGGTGGTACACACCTCCAGTCTCAGCTACTCACAATGCAGAGGCACAAGGGCCATAACACAGCAAGACCCAGTCTAAAATGCCACACACATGTGCACACACACATATACACACACACACACACCACAAAAGGAACATAACATGGAAAGGAGCACCCAAGAGAAACATGAAGCTGCATGCAGAGAAAAACAGCGATGCAGAAGCAGAGGGAGCCCCTGGCACGCTTGTCCCTTGCTTAGGCCCAGCTCACCCTGGCCATCCTTACAGTTCTCAGTCAAGTCCCCCTTTGGTTCAAGCTGCTTCAAGTCACAATCCTGTCACACCTACTGGAAAGACTTCTAACTAATACAGCGTTTTGTCCCTTACAAATTCTCCCATGCAGTCTTTTCATTTACTTCATTATTTCTAACTCATGTTGTAACTCCCTTGAGACCATGGGTTCACATTTTTTTTAAAAGCAAGCCAAAAAGATACAGATCAGATGCCATGAGAACGAACATCAGGTTCATGGTCAGAAGTTTATGTTTATTAAATCACTAGCTTATAAAACTAGGTATCACTGAAAATAAAAGCTCTTCACTGTGTCCTATGATCTCCTAACATGTATGCCACCACAGCAAACATTTTCACATGTTCTCAACTGAGTCAGTTGCCGATCTTATTAAATTCACTATTAGTTTTCAACAGCTACATTTCTATGTTCTTTACAGTCATAATTCCTAACATTTATCTAGTACTTAACATTTTACAATGTCAAGGCCAGCAAGTGGCATAGTGGTTGGAGTGCAGGACTCCCACATGTCTGACTGTGGTTTAAGTCCCCTCTAGGGGATGATTTTGCACTTTCCTTCTTACTGTCTCTCTGTTTCTCTGTCTCTCTCTCTCTCTCTCTCTCTCTCTCTCTCTCTCTCTCTCTCTCTCTCTCTCTCTCTCTCTCTCTCTCTCTCTCTCTCTCTCTCTCTCTCTCTCTCTCTCTCTCTCTCTCTCTCTCTCTCTCTCTCTCTCTCTCTCTCTCTCTCTCTCTCTCTCTCTCTCTCTCTCTCTCTCTCTCTCTCTCTCTCTCTCTCTCTCTCTCTCTCTCTCTCTCTCTCTCTCTCTCTCTCTCTCTCTCTCTCTCTCTCTCTCTCTCTCTCTCTCTCTCTCTCTCTCTCTCTCTCTCTCTCTCTCTCTCTCTCTCTCTCTCTCTCTCTCTCTCTCTCTCTCTCTCTCTCTCTCTCTCTCTCTCTCTCTCTCTCTCTCTCTCTCTCTCTCTCTCTCTCTCTCTCTCTCTCTCTCTCTCTCTCTCTCTCTCTCTCTCTCTCTCTCTCTCTCTCTCTCTCTCTCTCTCTCTCTCTCTCTCTCTCTCTCTCTCTCTCTCTCTCTCTCTCTCTCTTTCTGAAGAGTGCACACACCCTATGGCAAAACCTAAATAAATAAATCATTAATTAATTCCATTGCACTTACTTAGCATTTGTTTTTTCTCATCTCCTCATTTTCTCACCCTTGTTATGCTCTACCACCCTAACCCTGCTCTCTCCAGCTTTGTATTATTGGTATTATCTGTATCATAATGTCTTCTCCAAGTTCCGTATCCCCTAGCAGTACAAGGCACTTTGAACATGGTCTCACTATTTCATGCATCGGTAAGAAAAGATGATCAGTAAACAGTCTTTCCAGTAAACATGGCAAGATGGTCTCCACATATGAATTTATTCAATGCCTTCACCTCTCCCTTACAGATTAAACTTCATTTTTCCCTCCACTAATAGGGAAGATGACATACAGGGAGCCAGAGCACACATTCAGATAGAAATGTGTAAGCTTGTCTGCCTCCATATTTGACACTGGTTATTTCACCCTCTCTCGGTAGCAGCAGTCCCCTTTCTTTAAATGTTTGTTTAATCCTCCATCCAGCACCCTCCAGAGTCAGGGCATCTGCATTAGCTCCAAGTTGATGCTTGGATGAGCTTTAAATCTTCATGTTGTTTGACACCGTGCTGAGACCAACTCTTTGATTCAGGAAAACTGCAGACTCTGTGGAATAAAGCTGAAGCAATTAATCAAATATTTAATTATATTGTAACAGAACACAGTTATCAAGCTTTTAACTAACAATAGTAAAGAGTCCCCAGTGACCCAGGCAACAGAAGACACTAAGACACAAAAGGCCATTGAAAGCTCAGTTCTTCTGGTCCCCATGGAGATGTACACAAGAGTCTGGGATGGGCTCAGAATCTGCCCATCAGATTCTTAGAATCAGGTTCTAAGAATCTGCCCTTCGAGGGCAGTCCTTCCCTTGCAGATTGCCTATTCCAGGGCCTCCCAACCACTGGTCCAGACTGAGCTGGCACATCCTACTGCCTTGCCCACTTTCAAACAGAGCTCCTCATTCTCCTTCCCTTTTTTGTCTCCCTTCATAGCCATGGGATTCATGGTCAAAAATCTAAATGGCATCATTCTGGCATTTTATACCAGGAGGTTTTACAGGCCACACAACACCAAAAGAGGTCATCCTACCATCCTATGCTTGGACATTCGTTGGTAAATTTAGAATTAAAAACGATCCAAAACGTGTATTTCATGTTCGTATTACGTCCACTTACATTGGTATCCAGTTTTTTCTCCTTGATCTCTTTCTCTTCTTCCCTACCTCTGAGCTTTAAATCTTGAAACTTTAAATCTTAAAACTTGAAAGTCCTAGTTCGTTCTGTTACTTTTTGTCCAAGGTCAGAGAGGCAGTTCTTTTCTCCTCCTTCTGGTAATTTGAGGCTAGACATGGACATTCTTCAGATGGAGTTCCTGTAAGAACCCAGTCCCTCTCTCACTCATACTCAGAGCATGCCACTTTGATGGCATGCCATGAGGCCCAGTCACTGTGAGAATGGGAAGAATCAAAAATGATAGGGGACAGAGAGTCCTACGCTACCACAAAAGTGTGCTTATTTGCAAACTGTTTGCTTATTATTGGTCTCTCCAACGTAACTCTTTCTCTCACACATGTATACCATGCCCACATTTCCACACCGAAAGAAATATTTCTTTTACCCATTAAGCGTGTCAAGACTTGTCTAGGTGTAGGAGGGTAAATTCAAGATTAGCTCTGAAGAAATCTGAAAATTGCAAAACTGCATTGCAGTTAATCCATTCTTAGTATCGTTCTGGAGCTGAGGGACATTCAACGGGTTCCTACTATGTGTGTGGTGCAAAGTCTTATAAAGGATGTAAAAATACCAAACTTCATTTATTGCTCTTTAATTTACAAGGAGAAAGAAGAAATAGAACATGCTTCAAAACCTTTGTTAACTTATTGTTTCCTGTATAATGTAAAGTCAAATTGAGAAACACACGCTACATCTAAAAGACCCTCACACACATGCTCCAGGGTTCTAGTGGATATTGTCTGGGGGATACGTAAATAGTGCTGCCGTATCTCCCGATTCTCCAAGTAAAGTTGGAAATCTAGATTTCTATGTAAAATCTAACCTTTAAATGTTGGCAACTAATTAATTTTTAAACTCTTTCTATATAGATATAAATGTAGTCCCCTCCACCCCACACACATTTTTATACATAAGCACATACATTTGCGGGACAAGTCCAGCCCCATGTCACCTGTTTATAACCTGTAACACAGGCAATAGGTATTGGCTGAATGCAGACCTGTGCGCTTCTTAGAATATGCTCCTCTCCCCTCTAATTGAAGATACATCGGTACTGGCACTTTCAAACCAACAGCTGTGATTGTCAGAATGGTACAGTATTCGTTTTTGTCTTTGTTCTGTAAAGAAAATTAGATACTAGGATTGATGGAATTTACTGAAAGACATTGTCATCAGATACTATTTTGTCCCTGCTGCACTGACATGCATTTCTAAGATACTGTGCTCCACAGGCTGGGATCTCACAGGAGGTCTGGGTTCAATTCCAGGTCCAACCAGAAGTCCAGGCAGAGTGGCATGCACCTAGCATCCCAATGACTCAGGCAGTCTGAGGCAGGGGGATCGCAAGCAAAAGGCTGGCTTTGGCAGCCTACTGAGATTCTGCCTAAAAAAGAGCAGGGTGTGATGGCAGCTCCTGTGGTCTCAGGTGGGACTTCATCAAAAATTCTATTTGAGATATAATTATAATTATAGATGAAGTCAGCATGGACTTTCACTGCTTGACTCAATGTCAAACTGGAAATAGTAGTATTCTTTCCATACTCATGATGGATATTACTTCAAGAGGATGACCTTAAGTCACACATGAAAAGTTATTCACCTTGGGACCAGCAGTTGGCGTAATGGCTACGTCACTGGACTCCCACGTGATCCACCACGGTTCGAGTCCCAGACCCAGTGGCATAAACTCTCACCAAGTGCGTGTAGTGCGTACCTAAGATCCTAAGAGGAGAATGGAGGGGAAGGGATTGCAGCATGGCCATCCCCACAGGGGGTGATTTCTCACTTTCTATCTCTCTGTCTCTTTCTGGAGAGCACATGTACCCTATAGCAAACTCCTCTCAAAAAAAAAAAAAGTTATACATGTAACATTGTATCATTAGGATTCAATTGCAGGATGCATTATGTATAAATCCATAACTTTCATAGTGAGTATGGTTTTTGTTCATCTTTTTTTTTTTTTTTTTTTTTTTTGCCAGAATGAGTTATGGGTTATTCTTCTTAGGAGTGGTTACCTCAAGGGGAAGGAAGAAAAGTTCTACCAAATTTTGGAGAGTCGGTTAAATTCTGTTTTTTCTATGCAAAACCGGGTTTTTCCTACACGCCCTTTGCTACTGCTGTCCTCCCTTTGCCTCCAACCAGAGAGCAAACAAGATTCAAGACACTAACTAATTGCCTTCTGGTCACCTAGTGTAGATTTAACTTTTGGACCATCTTCCCAGTCCTCTTCTTGGGAATCTCCTCTTCTCTTACCAGATGCCTGATCTTCCCCAGGTCCTGCAATCCCCTTGTCCCTATACACACCTGCCTGGCAATGAGACCCACCCCAAATTAGACCCATTATTTATTCCTATAATTGGAAATGGAATCTAAAAAACAGGTTGACCTCTTCTCTTAAATAGAAGGCATATGAGATGAGCACGTGACGTCACTTTCACCAGTCAAAGAACAAAAGAGTAATGCAGATGAGTTCAACAGTAGTTCTACTTGCAACCAGTTCAGTAAGATAATATACAGTTCAAAAACTCAGTAGCCTTGGGAACCAGCAGTTAGCGTAATGGCTATGTCGCTGGACTCCCAAGTAGTCGACTGCGGTTCATGTCCTGGACCCGGTGGCTTAAAAACTCACGCCGGGCGCGTGTGCGTGCATGCCCAAGATCCCGAGAGGAGAATGGAGGAGAAGGGATTGCGGCATGACCATCCCCCCTGGGGGGTGATTTCTTGCTTTCTGTCTCTATGTCTCTCTCTGTCTGTCTGGTGAGCGCACGCGCCCTATAGTGAAAATCTCTCAAAAAAAAAAAAAAACCTCAGTAGCCTTTTTTTAACCCCAAAATGACTGATTCAAAATCAAATTTATAGTGTATCGTGAGAGCTGTCATCCCAAATTTAGGTAAATTTTATGAACAAGCGAGCAGAAATAGAAGATATTGAATATTTCATTGTTTAATGGAAATGTTTAAGGACCTCCTTACGTAGAACACAGTACGTCTAAAGGGAGAACTGAAACATCTGGCTTTTCTAGAGAAACGGGGGAGTATAGCAGAAAGACAAACAGAATGTGTAGGCCCTCCTTTGACTGGGTCAACTGCAATTGAAAACAGGGACTAAAACAGGATTTGTTCCATTTAAGGCTATCACTGCTACTGTACCAGTATCTGATGGCAAAACTTCGCTATGATTTATTCTGCAAAAAAGGGTCTCCCCGTCTCGCTCCTCAGTCTCTTCTTTCTGAGCCTCCCCCTGGCCCCCACCTCCACCATAGCTTCAGATTTTTTACTTTCGATTTTACCCAACTCAACTCTTAGCTTTATAATGACTTTAACTGTTCAATATTTAATGAACCAATTAATTAAATAACATTTATTATGCTGTAGGACAGTAGTTCGCATATTTTAGTATGCACCAGAATTACCAGGGGAGCTTGTTAAAAACTCCAGGCACCCACCAACCCAGAGATTCTGATTCAGTAACGCTCAAGTGAGGAGCAGGAATTTCATTTTTAACGGTTACTTCTGCTGCATCTGATCTTGGTGATCAGGTGACTACATTTTGAGACACGCCTCTCCACAGATCCAGAATTATGAGACCCTATGCTCTGTACGTGGTAAAGAAAGCTGGCATAGGCTATTAATGACTTATCAGGTGTTTTGGAGCAAGTTATTAAATGCTTTGAGGCTCAGTTTCCTCAGCTGTAAAAGGAGGAAAATGATAAGTCAGAGAGCTGTGGGTATTAAGTAAAATCATAGTATAAGTGAAATCTGTGTATCAGTCTACTCTGCTGGAGGCTCTGGCTAATTCTAGATGCTTCCCTAGTCGCCAATGTCAGGCTGGACTGGTGAAGAGGGTCAGGCTTTACTAAAGGAACAGTGAAAAATTCCAAGAAAGCAAATATACACCCCAATCCATCCATATCCTGGGGATACAGAGGCCGACAGTCTGAAGTACAATGATGTGATGTTGAGATACTCCTCCCCCCCCCATGACACCAATCAGAGGGTGAGAACAGCTCCATGTGGATAAACAAGGATGATCACTGCTCTTGAGGTGACTCCAAAACATCCCTTTGGGGCAAATGACACTTTCTCAGTTAATTGAGAACCTGTTTACCTAAAATTGTTTACAGTGTACATATACACATTTTACTATCTTATTTTCAGGGGGAAAAAATGGGTGGCTGCTAACCGCTGACCTTGGCCAGCCCAGGGTGACCACCTTAAATCAAGAGCTTGCTATACCACAGCTGAGCTGAGCGCTTTTAATGAGAAATCTGGTCCTGCTGGATTACAGTTCCTGGGCCACATCTTGTCAGCAATTCCTCAGGAAATTATTCAACCATCCCCAATTGCAAAGAAACAGATGGCATACTGGAAAAAAAAAAAAAAAAAAAAAAAGTACTCTGAAGTGTATGCACTGGCAAATAAAAAAAAATTAAAAAATAAAAAATTTAAGGACACAAAAGGCCAATGCTGACACAAATACTAAAGTACATTTTTTTCCCTAGAAAAACGGACTTGCAGATATTTTTGTTTTCCCTCCCCTTTTAAACTATGAACTGCGCCAACCATCAGCTTGTGTAGGCGATGGAGAGATTTGCTTGGCATTTCAGAGCCATTTAACAGAGACAGCTTGTTTTAATAATACAGAATAATACTGATCAAACGTTCTCATGGAAGATCAAGTTTTAAAATTTGTATTAATGCCCTGCTTTCTTTCCTCTAATATTCTTTAACCAAATCTCTCAGATCACACTCTATAATGCCAACTGCTCATTAAGAAATGCTGAATTATTACTAAAAATTATCATGGCACCTGAGAAAATAGCAGTGTAACCCTCATGAATATTAAATCTTTTCATAATGATCAGTGTTATTATCATGAATACTAAATATTATGAATTCATTGAAAATTCATAATGCTTCATGTGAAAACTTGGCCTGTAACCAGAAAGTCAGAATTATACTTGGCAAATGTGTGAATTGATTTTAGTTATAAAACCAGAAAAAGGAAAAGGAATAAAATGTTTGATCTTCAGTCTCAGAGGCCAAAGGGTCTTAGGACTCTTGCAAAGGGAATAAGAGTTGCAAATTTCAACTATTTCATGTGAATGTTTGAATCTTGTTCAAAATTCTC
>NW_006159674.1:4047239-4109168 GCF_000334495.1 Tupaia belangeri chinensis | reverse complement strand
CCTGCTTAATTATATCCCAGTGAAGAAGAGCTGAAGCAGTATTAGAAAGAAGAGACTAGGACATTAAGCTATTAGTCTACGGTGGTATTTACATGGCATTAACTTTCAGAAGTAAGTACTATAGCATATCGTGGGAGTGATTCTGAATCTAGAAGAAATTTGTGAAAAATAATCATTATACAACAGAGCCCACAGTGATGACAAACAAAGCCAACTTTTAGTCCCCACATCCCCCCGCTGAAGAAGCACCAAAAAGTTTTGCTTCAATAACTAAGATGCTCAGTTACACAAAACAAATTCTGGGGTGATTGCTGTGGCTAGCTAATCACAAATTGTTGACCATGTGTTTTTATATTCACGTGCCATTTAGGCAAATAAAATGGCATGATTGCTTCTCAAGGTTCAGGCAAACGGATCTTAATGAAAATCTGAGGGGAAAGTGGGTCTCTCTCTGTGGGGTTCCAAGTGAAAAACTGTTGGACGAGTTAAAACAAATTGAAAGTCTGCCTTTTACGAGCCTCCCTTAATAGGGGTCACTTACACCTATGTTTGCTGAGTACTTCTCCAATTCACATCACGTGATAAAAAATTAGACGAGTCAGACTTTGGAGGTGACAGCCAAGCAAAGAAGCTTAAAGCAAAATTTTCTCCTTGGAAAATGTTTCTAAATCTGTAGATATCCAAGATACTTAACATCCTTCAGAGAAAAGAGCGTGGTCAACATAGATTGTTAGGTATTGTTACTTTACCCCAATCAGTTTAAGCCCCACCTAAAAGTTCATGGAAAATATCCTAAATTATTCCTAAGAATTGGAAAACATTTTGATTGATGGACATATTTAAGCATCTCATAATTTTCTGAAACATTCCATTGCAGTTCGCAGTAATAATTTTTTAAGGTGATGGAGAATAGAGGACAGATGCTAATTTTACTTCTGAGAATTTATATGAAGTTATAGGATGGCACTGAAATTGCAAAGCAGCAGGATTTAACTAAACAGAACATCAATCAGTAAAGAACAGTTCGGTGTGCCTGGAATTCATTCAGATTGTCCTCGGGGCAGATTCCAAGATATTTTTTTTTTCGCCTTCAAAATTTTAAATCTCATAAGTAATGTCTTACATTCTTCCAATCATTTCCCGAGTTATATAATCACAGCCAACCAAGATATTCCCAAGAATTACTCAGTGAACAATGCACTGGTAGGAATTATTGGACTCTTCAGGATAATTATGCTGCATTCTTTCCAAATTCATCTAGATTCCTTGAGCATCTTTTGAATCCCTTTGGTTTTGACAATACTTTCTCAACAGTTTTAGAACTGCTTTACAGTCTGAGGGTCCCAGATTAGAAGTTCAGATAAAAACTTTTCATATGCTCCAGAGAACCATGAATAACATTTCTAAGTTCAAAAATGGCCCCTACTTAGCAAGGCTTGTAATAATGTGAAATTTTAAAGCAGTACCACGGGGAAAGAGAAATTTCAAAATCCCAGTTTAAGTGAATTCAGATGAGAAGGTATAGTAAAGTGAATAAAAAAAAAAAAGGTATGATTTTGATTCTTGGATCTTTTGTGTGAATTGAAAAATTGCATTTCTGGGCCTCTGTCTTTATCTGTAAATGGGGATAATAAGATCGATGCATGTGAGGACTAAATTTAAAAATATCTTTAAAGTATCTAACACAGTGACCAACACCAAAAATGGCTTAGTAGGAGGATGGACAGTGGCCCAGCAGTAAAACATGATTCTCTGCAAGGCTGACCCACATGGAAAGGTTCTCACTTTGCATCCAGAGACCTCCCTGATTATGTCAGTGTGCACATGAGCCACAACTGCCTGTGACTAGGGTTGCATCATTGTGTCAAGTTCCTGTTAGGGTTCTGTCTCTCTGTCTCTGTCTCTCTCACACAGGGGCAGAGCTGAGGAAGAAAATAATTTTTATTTAGAAAACTGACGAAAAATTTGACTTAATAAACACTTAATTTGTCTAGAGTTAAAGAACCTCTCTCAAGTGTTAATTTCTCCATGTACCTGCAATAGGTTGAAACAGAGCCAGCCATTTCTACTAAGTCTTTTTTTTATAGCGGCCATTAACTAAATAATAGCTCCTCTCCCTCATCAGAGATTGAAGATTGCAAGGAAAAAATACCCAGTCAATCTAGCTCAAATAAAGGAGGGTAACTAGAAGACTATGGCGAAAACTCAAAGAAAGGTCTTTGAGTACTGAAGAACTCAGAGGTCACGTGACCAAAGCAACTGCTCTGTTTTCCTCTGTGTCTCTTTCTGAAGCCAACGACCTCTCCTCCCTGCTTTTCTCCTTCCACCTCTTTTCTTTTTCTGGGTCCCTTTAACGGTCTATTTTTTCTACTTATTAATTAATCAAGCACAAGACTGAAAATACACCCTGTCCTAGATCTGCTGTATGGCTTCTGCATTCAAGGATGCAAGCTCCACCCTACGAGTACACATTCTGGGTCTTTAACATCAGGCTCATGAGACAGGAGATACAGCTTGTCTCTGGCATGTGGGGATCATCTATGATCCATAGATTATGGGAGGGGTGGGAAACTGAGGAGGCAACAGTATCATGAGAGCCATGGCTCCTCAGACCCACCCCTTCAGCAAGTGATGTGATGGGGCAGTTCCAAGGAAAGAAAGAGTGAATTAGGCAGGCACCCCAAACAAGGTCTACCTCACTTCTCAATAAAACACTTTTAAGTTACACTTAAAAGTTGTAACTCCTATGATATTGTCCATGAAGTGGCCTAACAGTCATAACAGAAGGGTAGTTAACAGTACATAGGAAGGTTCTTATGCTGTACAGTAAGGGAGACACTTTGGCCACAGACTCCAAACTACAAGTATTCTTGCGAAAGAGAATTTTAAAAACACTCTCCTTTAAATAACAGCAAGTTGCAAAGAATGCTAATTGGGGAGGGGGGGGGCAAACAAAAACAAAACAAACAAACAAAAGCAAGGCTAAGATAAAGAACATTCAAGATAGAGAGATGGTCTGCAGGGTTCAGTGATAATGCCAGCTGCCAGCATTTTGTGATGTGTATGAACCATCTGCCCTCCATCCACTCCACCACCTCCCATAAGAGCACATGAGGGTCCAGTGTTCCTCCCAGGTCAGAGCCTGAGAGCCAATGTCATGCATGGAAATATTAGGTTATCAGGAAAGTCATGATGTATTTTTTCTGTTTTTCTATGCAAAATTGTGTCATGACTTTCCCAACAGCCCGATATATGAGCCAAGCTGATATTGGAATACTCAGGGCAAAATGAGCTTTTCTGTGTGAAGACATGTCTGGGAAGCATGGAGATGTCAATATAGTGAAGTCCATCTAGTTGACAATTGAAGGCAAAGAAGTAGTCTCCAACATGAAACGTGCACAGAAAGGCAAGGCCAAGATCGTGGAGCTAAGAAATATTTGCTGAACCAAACTGAGTAAGGTAAGAGCACCTTTAACAGGAGAGTCCAGGGTGGAGGGGAAGATCTGGAAGGGGAATTCCACTCACTCTCTATAGATAAATTTAAAGCTTTTATTCAGAACAGTTACAAAAGAGCCAGCACGTGGCATGGAAGTTAAGGCACTGGACTCTTACATGGCAGGCAATGCAGTTTGTAGTCCTGAACCCAGAGACTTGAAAATCATGCCAGATACGTATGTATGCATACCCAAAATTAGAGAGAATGGAGGAGAACGGATTGCAGAGTGGCCATCTCTCTTGGTGAGTGATCTCTTTGTCTTTCTCTTTCTTCAGCAAGCACACATGTCTTGTGGCAAAAACATTTTTAAAAAGTTATGCAACTGATAAAATATAGCTACTAAAATATATACTAATTTTATATCCATTATAACCATTGTGTTGAAATATATTATATTTTTATATTAATTAGTACTTTTGTATTAATTAGTAGTTACTAATACTCCTGACAAAATATAGCTAGCACAAGAGACTTTTTATATGCTAGATGACATTGCAAACATTTTAATACATTTAATCTCACTATACACTATAAGGTTTTTCTATTATTATAGATGACACAGCTAGGACGTGATAAAGAGTCCAAATGCAAGAGATCTAACTTCAGAGCCTAAACATCATGTGGTTCTTATATACCTGGCACTCCTTCAAGTATTTTACCTACAGTAACTCATTAATACACTCAGTCACCTTATTACATAGGAGCTATTATAAATCATTATAAATCTCTATATACAGGCAGGAAAACTACTCAAAGACTGTGCTTTAGTCACATAGAATTCAATCTGAGTTCTGAGCATGTTTTAAAAATAACTGTAATAAACACATCTGCACACACACATACATACACACATCCTATTACACAGTATCTGAACCCAGTAGGAGATACACAAACTAACATTTACTGGGGGCTTTGTCAAGTCAAGAACAACTTTAGGTACTTCATTTTAAATTATTTAAATTGTTAATTTTACAAAAACTTATCTATTTAATTTAATCTAAGAAATTTTCTGTCAAGTCCAAGATCTGGCCTTCCAGCAGCCAAAACTGAATTACAGAAGGAACTGAAATTAAGTTATTTTAAAAACAAGTAGTTCAATATTAAAGTGTAGCTAGGGACCAGCAGTTAGCGTGATGGCTATGTCGTTGGACTCTCACGTAGTCGACCGTGGTTCGAGTCCTGGACCCAGTGACTTAAACTCACGCCGAGCGCGTGTGCGTGCCTGCCCAAGATCCCGAGAGGAGAATGGAGGAGAAGGGATTGAGGCATGGCCATCTCCCCTGGAGGGTGATTTCTCGCTTTCTCTCTGTCTCTCTCTGTCTTTCTGGTGAGCGCACGCACCCTATAGCAAAAACCTCTTCGGAAAAAAAAAATACATATATTAAAGTGTAGCTTAAAAGCAGTGGAAGAGAGAGGCTGGTGTACCCTAATGGGTCAATAGTTTCCAGCATCTTAGCCTAACGACATGTTGCAAAGTTATGCTTTGCCCAGAAACTTAGGACAATAGTGAAGATGTGGACAATCTGCTGACAGCTATCATAAGAGCTTTCATTGTGTCAACAGGGGACTCAAGCATTGCCGAGACAGAACTGGGGTATCTGTGTGGGTTGGCATGCACAGACCTTCACATTGTCAAAGATGTGCAGGAAGAAAGGAAACCAGAGATCTGAAAAATAGAGTGATGCTCAGAGAAATGGAAATGGAAGAACATCTCTGCAGCAGGCAATGATGTGCCCTGACAGCTCAAACTTTGGGGTTTTCAAACTCAAATTTCAAAAAAGACATGGCCACCTTTTCAGCTGAGCTGATAGTGAATAATTACGTCCTGTCTATGCTTCTGCTCACATTAGATGACTTTTAAAATATTATGCTGACGGGCAAGTTTCGCAGCAATCATAATTCAATATTTTGATAAAGAATTTCTCCTGAACATCACAAGTATTTCCCTGGCCTGTCTTTCTTGTGTGGTGTGAACTTTACGCGAAGGGACGCTAATGTCAAGATGAGTTATTTGACCCACCAGATAGGCATATAAGAATACCTTTGGAGGGTCAATTATAAAAGCAAAAATTTTTTCTTACTTTTTTTTGTAAAATAAAATAAGAGTTTCTCAAGGAAGCAAATAGTTTCTGACAGCTTATTATCTGAGTAATTCAGGCAAAGTAGTGAAGATGCTAGACTTTGGGGAACCAAAAGTGGGTTTGAATTCTGACCATCATCGAGTTAACGCTGATCTAGCTCCTATTTCCCTCTGCAAAATAAGTAAAGTTACATCTATTCTGTAGAATTTTGTGAATGTTTGAAATCTAAATATATATGAGTATGGTTTTCACTTGTTTCCAGAAGGTTTAGCTGGAGATCATATGACTAATCCTGCCAATGAATATAAAGGGAATCTTCAAAAAGTTCATAGAAAATACATACTGCCCAAAAAAAGATGTGCATTAATTGCTATTTTTTTTTTGCACCAAAATAAACTCATTCTAACATAAGATATCTGGATAGCACCTAGGTAGGGGCACTCCAAAAGCTAAGACATCAGTTTGAAAAGCTCTATCAGAGCAACATGAATTCTGCTGAAACTGACGCAAGAACAAAAACCGAGCTTATAATGAAGCGTAAGGAAAGTTTTTTTGGTAAAATTACTAGTGCTTTATGAAAATGTTATGGGGCCAATTCTCCCCTCAAAATCAGCTGTTTACAAATGGACAGCTCATTATCAAATCGGAAAAGATGATGCGAGAGATGACATCTGCTGCAGTGGATCATCCACATCAATTTACAAGGAAAAAAATCAAGCTTACTCATGTCTTAATTAAAGAGGACTGATGAGTAATAGCAGAAACAACAGTCAACACTATGGACATCTCAACTGGTTTAGCATAAGCAATTGTATAAATAATTCTCTCTGAAAAATTAAAGTGGAGCACACTTTCTGCTCAATGAACACCAAAACTTTCCACTGCGGACAAGAGCAGGAATTTTCATGGAAATTTTAAACAAGTGTGATGAAGATGCTGAAGCATTGTTTTTGAAGAATTGTAACAGGAGGTGATATTTGGCTTTACCAATGCAGTCCTGAAGGCAAAGCCTTCAAAAGCAACGTCTATCGGGAACCAGCAGTTAGCGTAATGGCTGTCGCTGGACTCCCACGTAGTCGACCACGGTTCGTGTCCCGGACCCGGTGGCTTAAAACTCACGCCGGGCGCGTGTGCGTGCGTGCCCAAGATCCCGAGAGGAGAATGGAGGAGAAGGGATTGCGGCGTGACCATCCCCCCTGGGGGGTGATTTCTCGCTTTCTGTCTCTAATGTCTCTCTCTGACTGTCTGGCGAGTGCACGCACCCTATAGTGAAAATCTCTCCAAAAGCAACGTCTATCGAGAGAAGGAAATGGTCCAGTTAAAGCAAAAGTAAATCAGTCAAGAACAAAGACCATGGCAACTGTTTTTTTGGTATGCTCATGGCATTTTGCTGGTTGACTTTCTGGCGGGCCAAAGAACAATATCATCTGTTTACTATGAGAGCGTTTTAAGAAAACTGAAGCTTCAATAGAACAATGCCTGCGAAAGCTTTACCAGAGCCCTTCACTACAATACTGCTCATTCCTCTCATCGAAGAGGGGCAATTCTGCAAGTTTCCTGAGGAAACATGAGTCATTCACCTTCCAGTTCTGATTTGGCTCCTATCACTCCTTTTCGTTTCCTAATCTTAAATATATATATATAGACTAAATGGCTGGTATCATCACTTACAAAACTGCCTGGAACTTGATGGTGCTTATAATGAGAGATACACATTTTTTACTTTCAGCTTTTCATTCCATTTTTCCATGAACTTTTTGAAGTCCCAGCATATATCATGTGAAAACTGTGCCTAATTAATTCTATTGTAAACATAAAGCGTTTAAAAAGGGAGGGGGCTTAAATAATTATTTGGTTTTCTGCATTGTATTTATATACTTGTAAAATGGAATCTTATAATTTCTTCTACTTATATTACTAAATTATTCTCACCCAGGGCCAGCAGGTGGTGTGGTGGGTAGGGTGTTGGACTCCCACATGGCTGTTCAAGTCCCAGACCTAGAGGCTTGCTTTCTCTCTGTTTTTCTCTATGTGCCCTATAGCAGATTTAAAATAATGATAATAAATAAAATTAAATAAATAATTCTTATAAAAATATGTATTCTCCCCTGTTCTGAAAATGTTACAGTGCATAAAACACCTGTAAAAGTTCTATGTATATCTGAGGCCTCATAGGAACAGACATTTGACAAAATCTGCTTGTACTTTACAAACCTTCATTTTGTGCAGATAACTAGACAGTACCCTCTCTAGAGCTTAGTCACTGGATTTATTAAGTGATGTATCTGAAAGAATGAGACTGTTAATTGGATGTACAATGAATTCTATGAATAAATAAATACATAGTGTTAAAATGTCACTCAAAATTAGTAAGATAAGAAAGTCATATGTAACACTAAATACCTAGTAATATATTTAAAGTATCTGAGACAGTGCTGGCATAAAGTAGTCATTTAGAAAATAACTGACATTAATGAATATCCTATAGGGCATAAGAGTATGGTTAAAACCAACTGGAGAAGTTCTAGTCCTTTCTTTCAGAACATGCCTTGTTTTTTGCACAGTAATATCCTAGATTCTGGAAGAAACCATTTTATTTCAATGCAAGGATATTTAGGATTTTAAGGGATATTAGAAGAGCCACTGCATCAATCGTGCATTTTTTTTTTTGAGTCTTCAATTCTCTTTTTAGGCAACTCTGATATTTCTTAGCATTCCAAAGTCTCAGTCAGTATATACTAGTATATTCTTTTGATCTCACCAACCTATTAAAAACACCTGAATCTGTTATTCTGTTATTAAAAATATTGCTCTACTTCTGCTCATCTATTTTTGCCATGCAATGGATGTTTTTCTGAATGTATCAACTGAATAGAATTCACGACTGTGAATTTCTAAATCACAGTCCTCCAGCTTTCACAGTCTATGACTCTCTTGTCTCTCAATCAAAAATTATATCCTCCTTCCTCTCTTAGGGTAATACTTGAGTGCCTAATGCTATATGAAACCTAGATATCTATTAACCCTTGTTCTGTATTCATCTTGTTAGGCTAAAAGTAGTCTCTGTTCATTCTAAAATTAAAGCCCAGAAAATTTCTCAGGTAAAAGTACAGGAGTGGCTTACATTTAAGCATAACATCTGCATATGTCTCCTTTCTTTTTTGAGACACCATCACAACAATACTAAAGGAACAGACAGACATAAAAGCACAGCAACAAAGAGGATGAGAATGGAATTACTGAACAAGAAATTTTATTAATTTCTATGAGGGAAAAAAAACGGTGGATAAAGATGAAGAATACCACAACCAAGAATACTAGTGAACTGGACTTCAATCAATTATAGAACAGATTGCTCTGAAGGACTTAGAAATACCAGGTATGAGTCAGGACAGAGTCAAAGTGTAGGCTTGAAAAGAGGAGGATCAATTTAATCTGTATAGATGAAATGGTCAACACTCTTCCTCTCACCTGCCTCCAAACAGAACACTCGAAAGTGAAATATTTATCCCCCAAGGGGAGGGTGGAAGAGGGCAGTGTCTTTAGGAGATGTCAAATAAATTATCTGTGAAGAAGTAGGGCAGTCAATTTAGGAATCAACACCCCCTAGCAAATCCCTTATCATCCTGGCATTTGGAAGTCCCAATGCATCGTTTTTTGGTTTCCTACCCTCTCCCATCCACACTTACAGAGCTCACAGTCAGTTTTATAAGGCTACTAGTAATGGTGTTCAGCCCTTGAAAAAAAGCTGAAACAGCACACAACAAATGAAAATTAATTTACCCACAGGATCAGATAGGCTCAAGAAGTATTTCAATACTTAATCTTGGTATTCGCTAATGATATTTAGTATTTCTATTATGACTGTTGTAATGTTCCCTGTTTTATTACTAATCTGATTTTTCTGGTTCCTTTCTCTCTTCTTTTTAATTAAGTCTAACTAATGGTGTGTCAATTTTGTTTATCTTTTCAAAGAACCAGCTTTTGGTTTAAATAGTTTCTGTATAGTTCATTTATTTTCTTTTATTTATTTCTGCTTGGATCTTTATTATTTTTCTCCTGAGATTTTTTTGGGGGTTGTTGTTGCTTTTCCAATTCCCTGAAGCCTGATGTTAGGTTGTCTGTTTGCAACCTTTCCATCTTTCTCCTATGCGCACTAAATGCTATGAACTTCCATCTTATGACTGCTTTTGCTGTGTCCCAAGGTTATGGAAACTCACATACTCATTATCATTGACTTCAATTAATCTTTTTACTTTATTCTTAATTTCTTCAGTAGTTGTGGAGTCATTCAACAGTAGGTTGTTTAGTTTCCATACATTTGTGTATTTTGGGGGTTTTTTTCTAAAATTAATGTCAAGCCTAATTCCATCATGGTCAGAGAAGATGCTGGAAATAGTTTGTATGCCTTTGCATCTGTAAAGGCTTGTTTTGTGCCCTATCATGTGGTCAATATTTGAAGTTTCCACACGGGGTGAGAAAAATGTATATTTCATGATTTTGGGATATAAGTTTCTATAGATGTCTTTCAAGTCCATTTGATTTATGGTATTTTTTAGATGCTCTATTGCCTTGCTTTTTTGTCTAGATAATCTGTCCAAAGGAGATACTTGGGTGTTGAGATCTCCAACAATTATTGTGTTGCAGTCTATCTCTCCTTTTAGATCTAGAAGTCTTTCCTTCAGTATGTCAGTGCTCCTGAGTAGGGTGCATAGATATTTATAAGTGTTATGTCTTCTTGATGAATTAACCCTTTTACTACTATATAGTGTCCTTCTTTGTCTCTTCTTACAGTTTTTGTCTTAAGGTCTATTTTATGTGAAATTAGTATCATGATTCCAACCCTCTTTTGGTTTCCATTGGTATAGAATATCTTTATTCAGCCTTTCACTTTTAGTCTATGTATGTCTTTAACCACAAAGTGCACTCCTTGTAGGCAGAGAGAAGATTTCTGTTTCTTTTTTTTTTTTTTTTTTTTTTTTGGGGGGTTTTTTTTTTTTGGGCCTGGGCCCGTGCCACAGTGCCAGAAAGACAGAAAGAGGCAGAGAGACAGAAAGCTAGAAATCACCCCCAGGGGTGATGGCCATGCCACAATTCCTTCTTCTCCATTCTCCTCTCAGGATCTTGGGAACACATGCACATGCGCCTGGCATGAGTTTAAGCCACCGGGTCCGGGACTCAAACCGTGGTCAACTACATGGGAGTCTAACGACATAGATATTCCGCCAACTGCTGGTCCTGGGTTTCTGGTTTTTTTTTGTTTTTCTGGGCTTTTTTTCCCTTCAATTCATTCAGTCAGTCTGTGTCTCATGATTGGAGAATTTAATCCATTAACATTCAACATTATTACCAATATTTCTGGACTTGTCCCTACCATTATGTTATGCATTTTCTTGGTTATTTTTGTTCTCATTTCTATCTGTCTCTCTTTACTTTTCCTGGTTTATCATGCCAATAAACAAGAAAACCTGGATGAGATGGACAAATTCCTTGGCACATATTCTACCAATATTGGATCAGGAAGACATAGAAAACCTAAACAGACCCATAAAAAGCATGAGATTGAATCAGTAATAAATAACTTCCCAACAAAAAATGCCCAGTTCCTAAAAACTTCACTTCTGAATTCTATAAAACTTTTAAAGAAGAGTCAACCTGCATCCTACTCAAACCATTTCTAAAAATCCAAAAGAAAGGAATAGTCCCAAATTCATCTTATAAAGCCTCCATCACTCACATCCCCCAAACATAAAAGAAAATAACCAAAAAAGAAAACACCAGACCACTATCTCTGATGAATATAGATGCAAAAATTCTCACCAAGATACTAGCAAATCACATTGAATGACACATTGAAAAGATTATACACCACAACAAGGTAGGCTTTATTCCAGGGATGCAAGGATGGCTCAACATACACAAAACCATAAATGTAATACACCACATAAATAGAAAGAAAGATAAATACCACATGATCATATCAATTGATGCAGAAAACAGTACAGAAGGGCTCTCTCTCAACACAATAAAAGCCATCTATGAAAAACCCAGAGCTAACATCATATCGAATGGGGAAAACTGAAAACTTTTTCTCTAAAAACTGGAACAGAAAGTGGATGAATATGGGTTTACTTCTGAGTAAAGCAAGCCAGGCTATAAAAGAGAGACATTATATGTCTCCACTTACATACCAAATATTCACACTCTATGGCTGAAACTGAATGACTATAGGATATAGAAACATAGAAAATTGTTAAAAAATGCCAGATACAGTGTGGAAAGAGGGTAGGTGAAGGAGGAGAGTCTGAGGAAAGACATTAAGGAGAAAAGTAGAGAGACATGGCATTTATGGGACAAAGAAATTGGTTATTATTTGTTGAAGATAACATGCATAGTATTCTCAACTGGACTGGTAGGAAATGTATACATGTGGGAATATTAACTTTGCAAGTTAAGTGACATATGTAGTTGAATGTATAAAAGAAATTGGAATAAAAAATAAATTAAAAATATACAAATGTGGAGGCTGGCAGGTGGTGTGGTGATAAAGGTGCTGGACTCCCACATGGCTGACCGTGGTTCAAGTCCTGGACCTGGTGACTTCCTTTCTCACTTTCCCTCTCTCTCTTTCTCTGTCTCTCTCTCTTATCAAACTGGAAAATAATACTAATAAATGAAGTTAAATAAGATAATAGTTTTAAATATATATATATATATATATATAAATGTGATTGAATGTAAAATAAAATTTAAAAAAAACTGGAACAATACCAGGCTATCCCACTTTTTCCACCCCTTTTCAACTTAATACTGCAAGTCTTAACCAATGCAATCAGTCCAGGGAATAAAATTAAAGGCATTCAAATAGGGAAGAAGACGTGAAATTGTCTCTATTTGCAGATGATATATTATATAGAGAGACAATCCAAAAGAATCCATGAATAAAACTCCTGGAAGTGATAAACACCATAAAGTGGCAGGATACAAAATCAATATACAAAAATCTATAGCATTTCTATACACCAGCAATGAGTAGATTGAGGTAGAATTGAATAAAGCAATCCCATTTACAATAACCACAAAAAATAAGACACCTAGGAATAAACCTAACCAAAAGAAGTCAAAGACTTCTACAAGGACAACTATGAAAAGAAGGAGAAGAAGAAGAAGAAAAGAAGAAGAAGAAGAAAGAAAATGAAAATGACACAACAAAGTAGAAAGACATCCCATGTTCCCAGATTGGAGAATTCATACAATCAAAATATCAATCCTACACAAATTAATCTACAAATTTAATGCAATCCCAATTAAATTACCAGAGATATTCTTCACAGATTTAGAAAAAATAATCATGGTTTTTGTCTGGAATCATAAAAGGCCCCATATTGCCAAAGCAATATTGTGCAAGAAAAGTGGAGTAAGAAGTATCCCACTCCCTGACCCCAAAATACATTACTAAGCCATGATAATCAAAACAGCATAGTACTGACACAGAAACAGAAACATAGACCAATGGAACAAAAAAGACCCCTGAAATAAACCCCAAAACATACAGTCAACTGATTTTTTACTAAGGGAACCAGACCATCAAGTGGGGAAAAGTAAACCTCTTTAACAAATGCTATTGGAAAAACTGAGTATCCATCTGCAGAAAGAATAAACTGAACCCCTATCTCTCACCACTAACAAAAATCAACTCAAAATGAATCAAAGATCTAAATCTAAGACCTCAAACTATAAAACTACTGGCGGATAACACAGGAAAAACTCTTGGAGACATTGGGATAGGCAAAGACTTCTTAAATAAGACCTCCAAAGCACAGGCAATAATCCCAAAAATAGGCAAGTGGAATTACATCATATTAACAAGCTTCTACACAGCAAAAGAAACAATAATTAGAATGAATTGACAAACCTCAGAATGAGAGAATAGATTTCCACACTATGCCTCAGATACGGGACTCATAACCAAATCATCTTAACACTCCCCCGCCCTCCCCCCCAAAAAAAAGATCAACCAAATTAAAAGATAGGAAATTAGCTGAAGAAACAACTCGATAAGGGATACTTATGAATGGCCAAAAAGCTACAAAAAAATGCTCTAACATTCCTCATCATAAGGGAGATGCACATCAAAACCACAATGAGATATCACCTAACCCTTGTTGGAATGACTAAGATTAAAAAAAAGAAAGGAAAGAAAAAAGATAAGTGCTGGTGAGGCTGTGTTGAAAAGGGAACTCTCCTACACTGTTGATGAGAATATAAATTAGAACAGCTGCTATGGAGAACAATATGAAGGTTCTTCAAAGATCTACAAACAGAACTACCATAAAATCCAGCAATTCCATTCCTGGATATCTACCCAAAGGATAGGATAATGCTCAGTCAGAAAAGTGCTTGCACATCTATGTTTATTGTGGTATTATTCACAATTGCTAAGACATGAAACCAACTCAAATGTTTATGAACAGATAAATGGATTGAAAAAGTGTGTCACATATACACTATGGAATACTACTTGGCCATGAAAAATAACAAGACTCTGGCATTTTTTTCTTTTTTTTGAGAGATTTTTGCTATAGGGCGCTTGCTCTCTCCAGACAGAGAGAGAGAGAGAGAGAGACAGAAAGAAGAAAATTACCCCCCAGTGGGGATGGCCACGCCGCAATCCCTTCTCCTCCATTCTCCTCTCGGGATCTTGGGCACGCACGCACACGTGCCTGGCGTGAGATTTAAGCCACCGGGTCCGGGACTCGAATAGCTGTTGACTACGTGGGAGTCCAGCGACATAGCCATTATGCTAACTGCTGGTCCCGACTCTGGCCTTTGATAGAAAGTGGATGAATATGGAAGATTTACTGCTGATTGAAGCAGAAGATTTACTGCTCATTGAAGCAAGCTAGGTTATGAAAGAGAGACATTGTATTTCTCCACTTAATACGTACCAACTGTCTGCACTCTATTGAGGAAACTGAAAGGATTGAGAATATGAAAGCATGGAAATACTTATGGATGCTGAAGACTGTGGGAAGAGGGTGGAAGATGGGGGAGAGCGAGAAAAAAGGAATCAAGAGAAAAATAGAGAGGCAAGACATTTATGGGATATAGAAATGAAGGATTGTCTGTTGATGATAATGTGTATAATATTTTCAACTGGACTGGTGTGAAGTGTACACAAGTTGGGTAAAGTCATTTTACACGCTGTAGTCATGTACAGTGATTGAATGTATAAAATCAATTAAAATAATAAAAAGAAAATACTTAGTCTTGAACCAGCAGGTGGCATAGTGTTTAAGGCACTAGATTCCCACATGGTCGACTACAGTTTGAGTCCCAAACTTGGCAGCTTGAAACACACTGGGCACGTGTGTGTGCATGCCCAAAATCCTGAGAGGAGAAGTGATTGTGGGATTGTGATGTGGTCAGTCCCTCAGGGAGTTTCTCACTTTCCCTTTCTCTGTGTCTCCAGCAAGCACATGTGCCCTATAGCAAAAATCTCTCTGGAAGAAAAAAAAGTCTTTGCAAATATGCTGAATTTATTCTAAAATACAGTAAACTCTTGGTTATTTAGCACCCCACATTGAAGAGCCCTCAGAAACTAACCAGAACTGCTGCTGGTTTTCCTGTTTTGTTGCTGTTTTTTCTGCATTTTACCCCTAAGGAGAAAGGAAATATGCATGTCCACGTATCACCTCCTTTCCAGTCCAATAGAAAAAGTAAGTACGCTCAGTGTACGGTCGTCTCACTCTTCTTTGACTCATTGAAGTTCAGAAAGTAACCCTGGAGAATTATGAGACAATTTTTATTTCTCCTTTGTACTATTTAATAATTTTCTGATTTTGCATAATGTAGTCATATTACTTTTACTATATAAAAAGAAAATAAAGGCTCACAGAAAAAAAATTCAAGAGTAAGAACTTGAAAGATCTCAATGATCAAAGAAGTAGGGATTTATTTCAATTTCATAGAATGTGCTTATGAGGCAAGGAAGGAGATGCTTACACTTTGAATTTCACTCTCATGGTTGGACAGTTTTTTCCATTTTTATTCTTTCTTTCTCGCTCCTTCCCTTTCTTCCTTCCTTTTATCCTTTCAAATTTACCAAAGGGCATGTGAGTTAGAGAAAAACAGAGAGAGAAGGAAAGTGAGAAAGCACCCCTCATGAGGCATGGTCATGACATAATCCTTCTCTTCCATATCTTTTTCCTTTCAGGATTTTGAGCACGGAAGCACACATGCCCAGTTTCTTTCGCAAGCTACCAGGTCTGAAACTCTAACCAGACTGTTGGTCATATGAGATGCAGCCACCTTAACCACCATGCCACTGGCTGACACAATTTATTGTAAATATTCTGTGTCCCAAAGAACATAACCCATGCAGTGCCAGGTGGTGTCAGAGGGGTAATGCAAATGGACCTACATGGGGAAGATCATGAGTTCAAGATCTGGAAACTTACTGAGCATTTTAGAATTTAGTAAGTGTGTTTCACCCGAAGCTTTTTATTCCACCTGGAGCCTGTTTCATGCTTTTCTTAAAAACTCTCATTCTTGGATGTTTCAGTTGTTCCCAGTTTCTAACTATGATTGATAATGCAGTAGAAAGTATCTTTACACATCCATCTTTACACACATCTCTGGGAATTTCTTCTACATAAGCTATTAGATAGGAAATTGCCAGGGGTCTGCAGGTGGTGTGTTGATTAAGGTGTTGGACTCCCACACGGTCAAATCTGGTTCAAGTCCTGGACCTGGCAGCTTGAGGATCATGCCAGCACATGTGCATTCATGCCCAAAATCCCAGGAGGAGAATGGAGAAGGGATTGTGTTGAGGTGTGGCCATCCCCCTGGGGGGTTATTTCACACTTTCCCTCTCACTGTTTCTCTCCATCTCTCTTCTTTCTGAGAAGCACATGCACCCTATAGCAAAAAAAAAAAAAAGAAAAGAAAAGAAAACGAAAAAGAAAAGAAAAGAAAAAAAATTGCTGAATCAAATTCCATGTGTGTTTTTATCTTCCTTAAAATGTATTACTTAAAATTTTTCTAATTCATCAAAATTCATTTGAATCCATGACTAATAAAGAAATTACACTTTGCTTATACTTTGGGTAATGAGATTATGGGTTATTTCATTATGTTTTCCTTCTGCAGAGTTTCTCATGTTTTCTTCATGATCACATATTGCTTCTCAACTTAAACTTTTCAATATTTAGAATCTGAAGTGATAGTATTAGTGTGTATGGCATGCACAATTGTCACCCAGTCTGTTTCTACATCTAACTTTTTCTTTTGTCTGAATCTGACTGCACATGGACCTTTGAGAGAATTACATTAATTCTGCCTCAGCTCTTCCAATTTCTTTTATTTTATTTTTAAAAAATGTGTTGGTATCAGGTTCATGCACTCACCAGCAAGTGACAGAGAAAGACTGAGAGGGAAAGTGAATCACCCCAGAAGGAGGATGGTCACACTGCAACCCCTTCTCACTCTCTTCTTGAGACTTTAGCTATGCATACACATGCACCCAACATTTGTTTTCAACTGCCGGGTCTAGAACTCAAGCCATGTCAGTCATGTGGGATCTGGCACCTTAACCACTATGCCATCTGCTGACCTAGTGCACCTCAATTTCTGTAAGTCAGTACTGACTGAATCACTAGAAGTCTATTTACCCAAAGAGAAGCAATTCGTAGGCTCGGCTCAGTAAATCATATTCTGTAGACTGAGATACAGAAATTCACTCAGAGTTGGTAGGTTCAGGAGCTTAAAAGTCACATATAGAGAAGCACCTGGGAAGAGAGGAAGCAAGTCTTCAGAGGAAAATGGAGGGATGTACCTAT
Organism: Tupaia belangeri chinensis; assembly: GCF_000334495.1. Lineage (NCBI taxonomy): Eukaryota > Metazoa > Chordata > Mammalia > Scandentia > Tupaiidae > Tupaia > Tupaia belangeri. The sequence goes on along the minus strand of NW_006159674.1, from coordinate 4,091,751 downwards.
AGTAAGACAGATAGGTAAGACCATATGGCTTCAGAGACAGGATTGACTCCTGATTTCTGGTCCCCAGACCTGTCCCCATGGGCACTGGGGCAATTTCTTTCTAGTCATACATGATAAGCTGATGAGATGGCCAGGTGTAGCTTTACCCTCAAAGAAAAAAAATACACACACACACACCAAAACACACACACACATATATATACTATTTATTATGTGTATAAATGTATATGTACAATAAATATATGTGTACACATCTTGAGTATGCATGTATCATATATAAGATATATTAGAGATATAATAGTATATATGTAATACATGCATACATACATATGCATTTTTTTAAGTTTATTTATTTCTTACATGAAAGGAAACAAGAGAGAGACAGAAAGGCAGACAGGCACCCTCATAAGAGTCTTCACACCACAATCCACATCCACTCTCAGTCAACCAGGATCCTAAGCATACACATTTGTACTCAGTGTGCTTTGGGAAGTCCCAGAATTTATATCCTGGGACATCCCCGCCCTGGGTATTTTAGAACTTTCCCATGTGCGTCTAGTTTCATCACCACCAGGCCACCACCTGGCACACTCAGGGATCTTGTTCTTTGAGACCAAAGACTGCTCACTGGAACAATAAGTAACAACTGATCTTATATGGAGTTTGATGTGAGGACCAGCAGGTGGCATGATGGTTAAGGTGCTTAAATCCCACATGGCTGACTGCAGCCTGAGTCTGAGACCTGGTGGCTTGAAAAAAACCTGCTGTGTGTGTGTGTGTGTGTGTGTGTGTGTGTGTGTACACAGGCTGGCACATGCATACCCAAAATCTCACAAGGAGAAAGAAGAAGGGATTGCAATATGACCATCCCCCTTGAAGGATGCTTTCTCACTTTCCCTCTTTTTCTGTCTTTGTCTTGAGACTGCACATGTCCTCTAACAAATTTAAAAGAAGAGGAGGAAGAAGAAATTTTGTGGAAGAACACTAACCTCCTAAACATAAAGGTTCAAAAGACAGCCTATGGGTCTCATTCTAATCTCAATAATTTTCTTCTTGGCCCTGCATACTACGGTATTTTTATAAATATATTTATATATGTTTTACATAAAGTGTACATCATTATCTTTTTTGAAAATAAATCATAGACAATCATCACTGAGCCCCATATTTCTGTGAGGGCTCAGTGGGCTGTAGCTAACTGCGGCTGATCCTTTGGGTGCGACATGTCACCTGTGGTTCAATTCTGCACCACTGAGGAGGTACCTGCCCAGGTCCCTTCTCTGTCCAGTTGAGTTAAGGTTTCTGATTTGCAACTCTACAAGATCTACTCTGAATTTCCTCTCTCTTTTGCTGCCTCCGAGGTCTGATTCCTGGGTTCTTCATAAGAGATTTCAGGCAATGCTCCCTCAATTTCCTGCATTCTCGCCAGAGCATCAGTTTTTAACTAAAGTTAATGGCTTGTCATGAAAGGGTGATATTGGTGCCTGAGGAACAAGGCATTTCATCTACCTCAGCGGTACATCTGTGGCAAAGGATAAAAGCTAGAAAAATCAAACACTTTCTCATTTCTCCAGAAAAGCCTTCCTTTTACTAAATTAGAAACACCCATTTTGGAAAATCTTTTTTTATTTTTTTCTGCAGAGCAAACCTTTGTCACCACATCATTATCCTAGATTCCAAACACAAGCCACGAGGTTGGAGGTTACGATGAAAGATCCGATCCAAACATTAAAATGACTAAGCTTCAATTATGAAATTGTCTTGTTTACAGAATTTGAAGTTGTTCTTTTCTTTTCTTTTTTTTTTTTTTGTCCTGAGAACCTGTTTTGAAGAAGCAAACAATGTGTCATGCTATCTGCCACTTCAGTAGGGAGCAATGCATAGTGGCTTTGAGCGCCTGCTGGCACTAGAACCTTCTTCAGTCTTTAATGTGCTTAGAATAAAAAAAGTGGCAATATGGATAAATAGGTAGACTGCAAAGGAGAGCTTAATCTTGAATGTCTTGGAAATCTGAGACCTTGGAGTCTTCAAAACCATACAGGAAAAACTTTTGATAAGAGCGATGCTTTGTAAAGACGATTTGCTAAAAAAAAAAAAAAGTAGATTTTTTTTTTTAACCTTGAAATTTTGAATGCTTTTGACTAGGACCATTAATGCCTTTTAAAAGAATCCCCAGCAAACTAGCACAATCAGAAGCATTAAATCTTTCCTCCTAAATCTGAATGAACTTCTCCAGTTTACCACTTGAGGGGAGGAGACCAAACCTGGAATTGAGCTAATTCCAGGCTAATGAAGAATGTTCCACCTTCTTTCTAAAAGGCCAATCCTGTAAGAGGCAGAAGGAAAAGGTATCTGCCATGCCGTAGCCTTCTGTCAGTTAAGACAACACATTTTCTGCAGAAATAGTCACAAAGGTGAATTTCAGTTATGAAGTTAAATTAGAGGGTTAGTTAAGGTTCAACTGTAGTCAATATTCCCCATCTTTTAACCAATTGAATGTTTTGATAACAGTAAGAATAATAACAATTCCAACTCTAAATGGATTATATACACATGTCCTATTCACCATTTTTTTATATATACCACAGATTAGTTTATTTTTAACATCCATCATGCCATGAATTCATAGGGAATAGGTTCCAGTAGCTCAGGCTCCTTTCCATTGGTTCTCACAAAGTGTGCCTCTCTGGGTGGAGCAGGCTGGTGCTTTAGATATTGTAGCTATTCACCATTTTTCAAGGCTCCATTGGACATCGAAAAGACAGGTGAGCTGATCCAGTAAGGATCAGTTGCTCTTCAACAAGAATATTGAATGTTGGGACCAGCAGTTAGTGTAATGGCTATGTCGCTGGACTCCCACATAGTTGACTGTGGTCTGAGTCCCGGACCCGGTAGCTTGGACTCACACCGGGTGCATGTGTGTGCGTGCCGAAGATCTCGAGAGGAGAATGGAGGAAAAGAGATTGTGGCATGGCCATCCCCCCTGGGGGGTGATTTCTCGCTTTCTGTCTCTCTGTCTCTCTCTGTCTTTCTGGCGAGCGCACACACCCTATAGCAAAAACCTCTCCAAAAAAAGAAGATTGAATGTTGAGTGTTCAAGGATTCGCTTCATATATTAAAAGCTGAAGTTTGCTGCTAAAGATGGCAGATCCAAATGTCTTCACTGAGGTCCAGCAGCTTTGAAGAGGTTAGCCAAGTCGGGGGTTTATGGCATTGAGCACACCTTGGTCTTGGACATCTTGATCCAGAACCCCTATGTGAAAGAGGAGGATATGTTAGAGCTTCTCAAATTTGATCGAAAGCAACTTCGATCAGTTTTGAATAATTTAAAGGGAGACAAATTTATCAAATGTAGAATGAGGGCAGAGACTGCTGCAGATGGGAAAACCACTCGCCATAACTACTACTATATCAATTACTGCACTGTTGTTAATGTGGTAAAATATAAATTGGACCACATGAGAAGGAGGATTAAAACTGATGAGGGATTCCACCAACCGGGCTTCCTTCAAATGTCCTGTCTGTAGTACTTTCACAGATGTATAAGCTAATCAGCTCTTTGATTCCATGACAGATGAGATTTTTTCCAGTTTGTGTTTTCTTTTTCTTAAATTGACTCATCTAATTTTTAAAGAGTTGCAAAAGTGAATGAATCATTATAAGTCAGCATATTGTCAGTCTTCTTGTCTTGTTTAGCTGTATACCACTTTGAGAAGATTTTCACATCCCTTCTCCTAAACAAGGGAGTATATTCATTCATGGGGTTTTATTGCCCATAGCACTTCTGTCACTTGGAAGCTATTCTGACAGATTTTACCTTTGACTTCGTCATTCATTGAATATGTAAATACTTATACCAGTCACTGCTAAACACTTTTAATATGTTGTATTTAAATGCTTTGTAGTGGAAGCAGAAAGTGCTATTGGAAATAAATAGAGCAGATAATCTGGATTTGGGGGAGACCTCTGGAAGAAGTAAGCAACTGAGACCAAAAAGAAAAGTAAGAGTTATTAACCAGATGAAATAGAGAACTCTTTTCAAATTAAGAAGTAGATAGATATTTAGTATCTCTTAGCTATTCATTAATGGGAGAGAATTATCAATAAGACATGTCACTCCCAGACCAGCAGTTGGCATAATGGTTATACCACTGGACTCCAATGTAGTTGACTGCAGTTCAAGTCCCAGACCTGGTGGTTTAAAACTCACACCAGGTGCAGATCCATGCATGCCCAAAATCCCGAGAAGATAATGGAGGAAAAGGGATTACAGTGTGACCATCCCCCCCAGGGGGTGATTTCTCGCTTTCTGTCTCTGGTGACTGTATTTTCCCTATAGCAAAAATCTCTCTTAAAAAAAAAGTCATTTCTTACTAATTAAAACTAAAGTACTGTAGCTGTCAGGATTTTTTAACACAGTTTAGAATATATGCATTTTCTAAAAATATGTATTTTCTTGGTTATACAGTTATTTTATCTTGTTTGTAAACTGTAAAAGATTATAGTTTTGCTAATTACTGTTTGATCAATTTTGTCTTAGTTTTCAGAGGTAAAGATCTATAGAAAGACTCAATACTGTTAAGTTAGATTGTCTCTTTGTTATAATTAAATTGTACAGGTACCTTTCAGTTTATAAACCTGCCTTTTAAAAAACCTGTTAAGATGTCATTTAAATGTTCATGCTTAAAGAATTTTGTTGAAAAAAAAAAACACAAGAATATTGAATGTTGACATATGTGACTTGAGACTGTAATTAAATGTACATGTGAAAGTTTCTGACATGAATCTGGAGAAAATTGGACCCTTTCATTCTACCGTGCTTACGGACTGTCTACAGCTACCTTAATATTATACGTTGAATATGGAATGTCTGCTTATGTTCACCACTACTGAGATTCATAGAGGGCTTTAAATTATAACTCCATTTGAGTAACCACAGGCTTGTTGCTAGATATTTGCCTCATTTTTAGCAATGTCTGAGAAATTAGAGGATCCTGAAGATAAAGAAGAAACAGCCATGAGCTTCCTGGGGTATGGCCTGGTGATCGCTGCCAGGTGATGACTGTAGAAACTCAAGACACCCTCTGGCCTCAGTGTAGGTCTCCACTGAGAGGTCCAAACCCTCCTACTCTAACCTCTTCCCATGAAGAAAGTTTCTATCCTCACGGAAGAACATTTGCAATGAAATGTTAGCAGTCAAGTCCTATGTTGAGAAGGTGATTTAGCCAGTTCCCCATTTGATGACTTGCTAGAAAATCTTTTCTGACAAAACAAAAAAGATATATATTGTTTAATGTATCTACCACTGTTTCTTCGGCAATCACACATCTATTGGGTCATTGGAAAAGTCATGACGATTTTTCTATGCAAAATGTATCGTGACTTTGCCAACAACCCAATATGTATACATGAAATATGAGATACCAGAAGGAGATTTATAAAATTTATAAAATGCCATAATCTCTTGTTTGACAGATGCCAAAAATAGTATAGAGAAATACATTTTCCACTAACTGAAATTTAACCTGTTAATCATGAACTTCTTAGAAACATGTAAGTAGAGACATAAACTATAAATTATATGTAATGCAAAAACGGTTAACATTTTACATTATAATATATACATAAATTACAGTGTTTTAACTCTTTTTGCCATTTAAAACAGAAAATATTGATTATGACTGCTTCTAGATAACACAGGACCCTAAACAGGAACAGCCACATTTTTGACACCTCAGAGTTCACTTTCCTCTCTGGCTCTTAGCTAAGCTCTCCATACTTGAGGTGTCTGGTTAAGTGACATCATGATAAATGAAGTGTGAATGGGCCGTAAGACTATACAAATTCTTTTCAACTGAAAGTTTAAGAAAACAATTCAAATTTCAAGACCAATTAATGTCCATCCTCAAACTATGCAGCTTTGGTATGCAATGTAAATAAGATAGTATTGCGCCTAGAGCAACATTTAACACTTAAAGAACAATTAATTTGGGATCACTAATGTTTGGAGAGAGAGAGAAAAGCAGCATATCAACACTCTTCTCATGAATATTCAAAGAAGTCTATCAGTCATGTTCCTCAGAATACAGGTAGAACTTGCTCACTTACTCGTTCATGCTGGGGGCCTTGGCTGGAGATTCTGCTTCTGAAGGCCAGGAACAGTACCTGCCTGTTTTCACATTTTCACTGTTAATTCTGAACCGGGGTTGGAAACCACAAGGAATCACTCTCCACATGCTCACTCCAGGTACTTTTTGTTCCTGTCTTTATGTTACTCTTTCTCTCCTTTCCCTCCTTTTCATACCCAGCTCTGTTGTCCTTTTTATCCTCTCTCTTTCTCTTTGCTCCTTAAACTAGCAGAGGTTCCCATGTTATTTTCAAGAATCATGAGACCTTCTTGTTTACTAAAAGCACTGATTTATGTTCTAAACTTTCTTTGCTCAAAATTAATATATCCCAATATTCTTTGCCTTCTCACACAAATAATTGTGTTTTAGCAATTTTTTCTTCCTGTCTCGTGTTATGGTAAATTAGGTTTTACCTGCCAATATCCCTGCTAGATTTAGGTCCTGGAGGACAAGGATTGTTTTTTGTTCACTTTCGTATCTTCCATAACACATAGTAAACAGTAGGCACTAGATCTACACACATATATAATCCACAGTATATATTTAACTAAACTGATGTTACATATACACAGTAATAATAATGATAATAACTCACTACATTTAAATGTGTTGCTTTCAAAGTGTGTCCACCATCTCGATTCAAGCATACAGACATTTATCATTTTGCCTGCCCAGGATTCTTTTACATTTCTTTTCTCTTTTCTTCTTTCTTTCTTTCTTTCTTTCTTTCTTTCTTTCTTTCTTTTTTTCTTTCTTTCTTTCTTTTTCTTTCTTTCTTTCTTTCTTTCTTTCTTTCTTTCTTTCTTTCTTTCTTTCTTCCTTCCTTCCTTCCTTCCTTCCTTCCTTCCTTCCTTCCTTCCTTCTTTTTTTTATTTGTTATAGGGCATGTGCGTTCAATGGAGAGAGAGAGAGAAAGGGAGAGAAAGTTAAGGACTCACCATCCAGGGGTCCAGGGGGCAGGGGGAGGATGACCAAGCATGGCACAATCCCTTCTCCTCCATTCCCCCCTCAGGATTTTAAGAATGCACACACATGCACCCAGCATATTTTTGAAGCCACCAAGTCTGGGAATCAAAACACACAGTTGGCCATGTAGGAACCAGTTTTCTCAACCATCACATCACCTGTTTTCCCTTGTTTACTTTTCTCCTGATACAATTACTCAGATTTTCCCTCGCAAAGGATCCCTACCCTTCTTTATTCCACATGGTGTGGGTAGTACAAACTCCAGACTTGGTTCCAAAAGTGGTCAAGCGATGGATACTTGGCACATCAGAGCACTGTGTGCCTTGAACTCTGACGGTTATTTCAGGATAAACATATGGTCCAAAAGAGCAACAAAGAGACTGAATTCTGAGACTTCTGTAAAATTGTTGAGAAAACCAAATAACTCACTTCTGATGAGATGACTGTGACATTAGGACATAAACCAGTTTGGCACTATGAGGCGAGAACCAACAGAGAGGACAGCAGGACTGTAGGAAAGAAATGATAACCTTAATTCTCAATGAAATCATTTGAACCCCTGGATCCAAACCTAACTACCACATAGAACATTTTTATCAAGTGACCAATAAATTTCCTTTCACCATAGATTTTTCTCTATTTAAAATAGAAAAAGAACCGACTTGTCTAAAAAGTAATATCACTAAAGATCCAGACTGTTTTACAATCCATCTAAGATCCTGTAATTAATCATCCCAAAAGTAGGGTTAGTTCTAAGCCAGCACTTCTTCTAACACCCTTCCCTTATTTATTCATGGAAGTATGAACTGCAAAACAGTTTGAGGATCATGCCAGTTTTTTCTCCTCCCATCTACTGTATTCTATTATTTCTCCTCATAGCATTATAAAATAAGAACATGGGATCAGCAGATAGCATAATGATAACATCACTGGATTCCCACATAGCCAACCACAGTTCAAATCCTAGACTAGCAGTTTGAAATTCATGTCAAACATGTATGTGTGCTTGCCCAAAATCTCAAGAGGAGAATGGAGGAGCAGGAATTGCCATGTGGCTATGCTCCCAGGTGAGGGGGAAGGATGAGTTCTTGCTTTTTGTCTCTCTGCCTTTCCGGCAAAAGCACATACCCTATAACAAAAATCTCTCTCTAAAAAAATAAATAAACAATTTTTTAAAACTTTTTAATAAAAGAAAACAACATTCCTTAGCAACAATCACAGAGAGTCAGGAAACAACATTCAAAGTAATCAGCAGAGTTTTTTTAAATGCCCATTGTTGCCACAAACTTAGTTCACACACTTCAATGAAACTACCAAATATCGACAGCTTTCACAGTTTTATTTATCCTTTGTGTAAGTGAATACTTTTCTTTACATTAATATTTTGAAGGAGACACATGACTTGGTCTTGCCTTCTAGATCCAGGTGAGTCCTTGTGCCATGTGACAAGAACAGAAATTATTCAAGCAGGATAGTGTCTTCAAATGTCATGAACTGGAACAGGAAAAAAAATGAAATAGATCCAAATCTGCCTATGTGGCATGACTAAGTAATTCAACAGCAGACAGTTATGGCCACTCAGGAAGCTCTCAGTAGTTAGAGTTGAAGATCTCTGCAAGCAGAAAGAGACTTCAGATGGTTCAACGATGCCTTCCCATTGCAACCTAAAATATTGGTCACTGTGTTCTTCATTCACAAAACAGGGCCTCATGAAATGAAGAGAAAGAAAAACAAGCCCAGAGGTCCATGTGTTGCTGCCGTAGCTGCTAGGAACAGGATTTTCCCCACATTGCGTAAAAGGTCAAGTCAGGCTTGGCAATCCTCATACACATGTGAAGGTGAAGAGGTCGCCAGGATTTGGGGATCAAGTTTGCTTGACTTGCTATTTGCCCATAACACACACACGTGCACACACACACTCACAGGCAATCCTCAGTATTTGTAGATTCACAGATTCTGAATTCGCAAATTTTCCTACTTGCTAAAACTCATTTTTTTATACCCAAAACCAATACCTGTGGTGCCTTTGTAGACACACAGACTGGCTAAAAATGTCACCTGCCACATGCGTTCCCAGCTGAGGTGAACAGAACTACACTCTGCTTTCTTATTCCCTCTCTTATTCAAGTATCCTTTTCACAGTCTATTGGGTGCCATATTTTTATTTTTCCACGTTTTTGTGTTTTTTGGTGGCGATTGCACTGTTTCCAATGACCCCCTACTGTAGTGCCAACATGCTCTCTAATGTTCCTAAGTGCAAGAAGGCTACAATGTACCTCAGATAGGTGTGTTGGGTCAACTTCATTTAAGAATGAGTTACTGTGCCACTGGCCATGACCATGCTAATTAATCACAACCTATATTAAATACATTGTCACATAAAACAAGATTATGTTTTGATCCATTGATGAGAAGGTTGTGACCAGAGGTGCACAAGAGTCTAACCCTGTATTGTTCCTAGAAGCAATGATTCAGTATCTGATAATCAGCATTGACAGTGACTACACACACTAAACTGTGCAAACCTATGTAATGTATATATGTGTGTTGTATATACACACGTTTTCTGGGTTTTTTTTGTTATTTAAATTGATAAATGAAAAACATATTTGCTTATCATGTACAACGTGTTGCTTTGAGATACATAAACATTAAGGAAAGGCTGAATTGAGCCACAGGCATCACCTCACACATATTTATCACTTTTTGTAGTGGAACACTTAAAATGTACCCCCTTCACAATTTTTAAGAATATAACACATCATCATTAATCAAGTCACCATATGCAATATATCTTTAATTGGCATTGCGTACACAGACACACAGACAGACCTTCATTCAAATAGCCACTTTTTTAGGAGGGAAGGCTATGTCACCCTTCTTATACTCAAAGAAATTTCCAGATAGAGCTACACTCAAAAAATTTAGGGCATATTCCACCAGTTTGAGCAGGTAAGAGGTTATAAAATACTCAGTGTGTGACAGTCTTAGGGTGAGTCTGACAGATGAAAGACAGGACTTGGAGCCTATTAATCACTGATTCTCTCATTTGGCCCAGCAGTGGTCACTGGGGAGCCATGGACACTTCTTAACTCAGAAATACTGAAAATGAGATACAGGTATTACCATGCATCCTTTCTCTGGACCTGATCGAACCTCAGAAGCTCCCTCGGCACATGTGGCAATTATGGTGATGGTTTTTTCCCTGCTTCCTATCGTTTAAGTTCAAGTGGGGCATTGATTTTTATAGAAACATGTTTTAGTCATGTTGGCCTGAGTTTTATTGTCAGCATCATCAACCACAAACACATGGCATACCTACTAGGAAAAGCCATGGTACGGAGCCGTTTTAGACCATCTAAAAAAGTCCAAGGTATGGTGATATCTTCAAAAATGATATAGTAATAGAATAAAAAGCAGAGATAAAATTTCAGTTTCAAGCTTTTAAGAACCTTAATTAATTTGACATGTATATGAGCTAATCCCTAATTCTTATTAAAATATTAAAATGAGCAACAGTGGTTTCAATGTCATGGCTTAGACAGAAAATAAGCCTGATAAAATAAATGTACATTTTTAAAGTTTAAACACTTTAATTAACCACAATAAATCAATAATCATATATAAAAATTCTGTTTTGTGTATCAAATTGCATAAATTATTAAATTGTAACATGCAATGCTTATAATTATTTGAGTTTATACCTACAAAAATTATACAACTTCCCAGAATATTTACTTAAGAAGATGAACATAATATTCTTTGGTTATAGATAATGCTTAATGTACTATTTTATTTTTGTTTGTTTACTTTTCTTTCGGTAACAATTATATGCAATGTACATAATTAGAACTCCATACAGATTTCTTTTTTTTTTAAGTTTATTTACTCCATGAATGAAAGAGAGACAGAGACAGAGAGACAGCACTGCAAACAGGTTTTTCATTTGGCTATCCAACCTAACCTCAGCCCAGATCATGGGTTCACATGTACCCAACATCCACAGGGAGGTCTCCATCCTCAGGGAGGTCTCCAGACACAATCCTAGAACCCTCACATGTGAAACAGCCTTGCAGAGCACTTTATTTACCACTGCTCTGCCATCTAGTAGTATATATACAGATGTATATATACACACACACATACACACACCCATACACAGATACATACATCCACACATATATATGAAACATGTTTTCCCATAGGGCTCGTGAGTTCACTGCAGAGGGACAATGAGAGGGATAGTGAGAAGTCACCTCCCAGGGGCATGGCCACACTACATAATCTTCTCCTCTATTTTTTCCAGAAATTTTAGGCATGCACACACACACACTTGTCGTGCTTTTCAAGCCACCAGGTCTGGGATTAAAATCATGGTTGGCCATGTGGGTGAACAGCACATTAACCACCACACCAACTGCTGGACCCATATTTCTTGATACTATTCTACCCTAAAGCTCTGGTCTTAGACAAAGATTGACAGTTATGCTTCTAATATTTTGTTTGGATTATATTCCATACTGCCTCTTTCTAAATTATTGAAGATGCTTGAATAAAACAAGCCTCCCCTAGACATGACGTGAATATGATAGAAGGGATGTTCAAAGGAGTAAGGAAGGAGAAAAGGCTAGGATGTTGGTGAAGGGAAGACAGTTGAGAAACAAGCACCAAAGCTATATCAGGTCCTAGTAAGGTTGCACCCGGATAAAGAATAGACCACCAAGGTATCCAGTTAAATACTGTGAATTGAACACGTGCATTTACTCTTATTTCTTCTCAAAACTATCCATATCCTAAGTAACTATAAACAAAATACACAAGCCAAGCAGTTTAAAAGTTTCATCATGTTCACAAATTTTAAAATTTCGTGGAGGAAATTTTTAATTTTTCATGAAATGTTTAGAGAAAAAGGCCCAGCCTTGGTGATATGGGTGGTGGGATACTCATCTGCAGTGCTGGAAGACACATGGCCAACCACAGATTTAGATCCCAAGTCAACCTGAAACAGAAATGCATGCATGTCCAAGACCCTGACTAGCAAGAGAGCTGGGGGAAGAGTTCAGTGTGACAAGACCCAGCTGAAGGTGCCTGTCTCACTCTCACACATCTGGGCATGCACTTGTTATTGCTCTTGAAAAAAAAAGAAATATATATATATATATATATAAACTTTAGAAATATAAAATAATTCATGAAACTTAACACTATGATAACAGGAATTGAAAAATTCAATGTAAAAGTTGGCAAATAAAGTTAAGGAAATTTTCCTGAAAATAAACAAAAAGATAGATATATGAAAATAGAACAGAGGAGATCAAAAACTTGGAGGACTGATCTAGAAACTCCAGAATAAATAAGACAGAAAATAAATAGAAGGGAAAAAATGATCAAATTAATAATTTATGCCACATTAATTAAATTGAAAGACAAAAGTTTAGGTATAATGGGCTGACCTACTGCCCAATACCATGAAAAAGATCGATTGAAGACCCATTATCTTTACACCAGTAATAAAACCTACTGGAATGAAAAAAATGTGTCATATAGAAGGAATTGGGAATTATTGGCATCAGGTGTCTCACCATTAATACTGAAAGCTAAAACCCAAGGAGACAATGTCTTTAAATTGAGGATTCCCAAAATTCTATACCTAGCCAAGTTATCAATTATGGGTGACAATAAAGACTTTTAAAGAATGCCAGACTGTGACATGTTTACCTGCTCTGCTTCCCTACCCTAGAAGACACAAGAAAAAAAATGTTTGCCACCAAAATGAAGGTATAAATCAAGAAAAAGACATGAAAATGAGAAAATCCAGGATCCCACACAAGAAAAAGAGAAGAAAACTCCTAGGATAGTAGAAAATAAATTAATACTAATGTATGATCCAATACATTTCAATGTATTAAGAACTAGTTAAATGTAGTATGACTATTTAAATATTAAGAATTATTTAACTAAATACATTTAGAAATATTTTGCTCAACCATAAAAAAGTGAATTAACTAGCAAATCTCTAAATTATTTTCCACTCAAACATCGTATGGTCTACAGTGCATGACCCCAAATTCTTGAATGAAGAAAATCCATATTTTGGAGCCAAGGTCAAAGAAGTATGGTTTATGCACTTATCCAGGAAGAGAGCCAAACAATCATTTTAGAAAAACATTTTATTGAGATTTTCAATGTTGTCTATTTAGCCAAATAAACTGTACTTTCTCTAATCAAACCACAATCTACCTTCCCACCCTTTTTTATGCACAGAATTCTTTTAGGGGAGTTTCATCAGGTTCCCAGAGAGAGAACTGTAAACAGAGGGCCATAAGTGGCTTTGGACCATTGACATCTTCTGTCAACAGGCTCACTGGTCTACTAGCCAAAAGATTTTTTAAGGATTAAGAAGCCACTTAAGTACAAGACTCTCATTAACCAGTTTATCCTTATCATTTGCTAATGACCAAAAATAAAACCTTAAATGTGTATGAAGTGTTCTAAATCACTGGGAAATAAATGTATTTCCTGGGAAACCTCTCCCCCATCCCTTCAACCTCCACATAGTATCAAGCTGATTTATGTTTAGTAGAAGTGAATTCCTAATCTAAACAGTGAATATAAAAACAGGCACTGAGAAACTCTTTTTTCTTTTTCTTTTTTTTTTTATATTTTCTTTTTTTCTTCAGGTCTAGTGTCTAGTTTAGTTTTCACTATAGTTCTATAGATGTTGTCCTCAGCCGTATATGCCGTATCTTTCCTATTGCTCCCCCTGGTCTGATCCTACTTGTCACACTTTCTACAACCTCCCCATCATTGTTGATCTGTCTTTGTCCTCAGAGAGCCTCTCCTTGGGATGTTTTCCAACTCTATTGTTCCTTTGCCAAACCACTGGGAAAACACCAGCGAGTCTTGGGGACAAAGATACTGGCCAAAGGCAACCTGTTCAGATGTCTCAGGAGATCAGAATAAAAATCTAGAGTCAATTGTGGGCTTTCTTCTCATATTTATTCAATACCATGTCAGAGAAATTGCAGTGCAAATTACAAGAAGAATCAGGAAACCCAGGAGTCTGTAGGGCAGTCAAAAGAAAAATGACCACATATGTTTTGAGTTTAGAGAAATAACCATCTGAATGTGTATTTGCAATATTACATCCATATTGAAGTTACAGCTTCAATTTTTAAAGCTAGCTCTACTGGGATTTTTAAGGCCTTGGGAAGAAATCTTCTGCTTTGAGCATTTGCAGTACATTAAGGTAGAGAACAACAGTCTAAAATTGTTCATGTTGACCACAGAGGGAACAATTCACAACAGTGGAAGAACCTAGTACTTCTAGATCAATTTATCTTTATACATCAAGTTTATGTTAAGGAATAGTTAAAAGTTCATGATAGGGACTGCAAATACAACTGCTTATAACAACTAGGAGCTACTGAAATGATCATTCACATGCAAGGATAGGAATGAGGGCAACCATAGAGAATCAGAGTGGGAAGTACCTTCGACGCTTAGCACCAACCACTTGCTGCCATGTAGTAACATAAACCCAGTGTCATCTTGGGTTTATTCTTTAATGATAAAATTTCCTAGATTTAAGAATTCCAGACAAATGGGGCTAGATGGTAACACTGTTATCAAATACGTTGTTCTACTAGGCTGCTCCATGTTCATGGGAGAGCTTCAGGTTCACATCCAGGGACCTTCCTGAGTATTCCAGGTGCACACTATGTCCGTGAGCTGGGACTACCTAGAGCTGAGAGTGGATAACAGTGTCAAAACTCTGCTGGCAATGCTGTCTTTCTCTCTCTGTTTGTCTTGCTCATGGAAGAAATTAACATTTTTTTAATTAAAAAACGTAATAGAAAAAAATCTGTAAACTTAAACCAATCTAATCTATCACATTATAGAATCTTGTAAATACTTTTAAACTGTAATTTCTGGTTTATATACTGTCCTTTTTTATCTTTTAAAAAACTCTTTTCTAGACAAATGAATGGCTCTTCAAGGAGTCAGTGGTATCAGTTAGGTTTAGATAACCCTCTTAGAAATATTTCTAAATTTCAAATACTTTAAACATGACCTCTGGCTCTTCATACACACATTTCACTGTCAACAAAATCAATAGGAGCTGAGAATTTATCAGCTCCCTTAAATAAAGATTTTTAAATGGTGACCTTCTCTTTATCTCCCCTATATTAAATACATTTATCTCATAACCCTTTGAAATACGGGGTCCTAAGCTGCGAATATTAAATTGTTTCTATTTATGAAAATATTTGTACTAATCAGAAACCAAGAGATTTATGTGAGTTGACAAAGATCAGTTCTCTGTGACTTGCATTAAAACTTTTGACATTAAATTAGGTGAAAGTGTCAGGAGGTATTTGTAAAGCTTGACTGCTCAGGAAGGATTTAGAGATATGAGTGTGTGCAGCTGAGCATTAGGACATTATTGGTGTTTTTTCCTCAGTGAGTGTTTGGTAGACACCGTTTCCACAGGATATAATTGTCCAGTCCCTCATTTATCTCACATTTTAAAATTAAACTAGTACTTTTATTGAACCACATGGATTAAAGGAAGTCATGAAAAGAGAAACTGGTTGGCGAAAGATAGAATTCAAACACCAAGCCACATCTTAAATTGAATTGCCTTGAAATCACCTAACAACAAGGTTATAAAAGTTTAAGACATTTTGAAGGTCAAAATCTCAGAATCTTGCAGCATTTCTAATTAACAACATTCAGTTCATAGAAGGAAGCCAAGCTCTCAAGACTAAATACAGCTGACACTTCCAACCATTTCCACCTAGTCCACCTGACTGAGCTGTCCACCTGTCTCTATTTCCTCAGTAAGTCCTCTGACTGACGCACATTGAACAGTTGCCATTAGTAGGTTATTTTCTAGACTGTCTACACATAGGTTTTATGCTTACTGTGAGTTACCTATGTTTTGCTCAAGACAGCTTATGCCAGTCCACTTGCTAGTTGGATTACACAATTAAATATATATAAAGTGAAGAAATATGAGTGTGGGAAGAGTTTTTGGCTTCTATGAAAACCTACTTAAATACTTCAGAAAGAGTTGTTAAAAGCAAGTCTGAAAGAAAACTATTGCATTAGGGGTGGGTGAGATAACTATGAAAGAGTGGGAGTTGTGAAAATCTAGATGGATTCTGCTTTCAGGCAACCTCACAATTGTATTCACCTTCCAGCTTTGTTTTTAATAAACTGAAACAACTAGACATGGTAAACAATACATTGTCAGTATGGTGTATGCAAGAAAGATGACATCATTCTAATCAATCTGCCTATAGTCAAATGAAAGGCATTGATTTCTCATCAGAAGATTGAGATTTCCCATCAAAAGACTGACAAATAATGTAAATATTTAAAATATGTGTAGTTGTATTGTTTTAATGAATGTCATTTCAATTTACAAATTTATTGGTCAATGGCAATCATATCAGATAATAGAGCTTCTACTATGATTATTTCAAGTAAACCCTATGTTCAATATGAACAAGGTAACATTTCTAGCCAAGTCAATGTCTACAGCCTTTAGGTTTTAAACTCTTATCAACACAAAGATTATCTCCTCAGTCTCAACATATGAAGCAACTTTAAAAAGTTCATGGGAAATGCTTAATTTGAAAAAACTAAGCAGTGGACTATAATTCCATTTTCCCAGTGTTATTGCAGTCCCCTTGTTCTATCATGGCAATCAATTGTAGAGGTTACTTTTCATTGGGTCAAAATTAGGGAAATGCCTACGGAAAATTCTCTACTATGAAGCTGTCTTTTTTTTTAATCTTATGAAAATATTTGTTAGTTTCATAAATAAGATACATTTATTAAACAACTTTATATTATCTAAACTGAACAATGAAATATTCATAATTAGGGCAAATTTTCAAGAATCACTGGTAATTTAATGTGCCAGACACTTTGCTAAATACCCTCTTATGGTTGTACATTTGGTTTTTACAGCACTCATTTCATTCATGAGAAAATTAAGTTCCAGAGACAATAAATAAAAAATTTATGGTCACTGTCTGTTTTGTAAGGGGCCGAGTCCAGACTTAGCCTTCAGTCTCAAACTCCAAATCTGGCACTTATCATTATGATACTATTAGGAGTCTTGTAGAATATGTCACTTTAGGGACAGGTAGATGGTGTAATGGTTATGTCACTGGGCTCCCACTTAGTCGACTGCAGTTGGAATCCCAGACCCAGTGACTTAAACTCATGCCAGCCACGTGTATGGGCATGCCCAAGATCCTGAGAGGAGGATGGAGGAGAAGGAATTGTGGCATGGCCATCCCCCTTGGGGGTGATTTCTCACTTTCTGTCTCCCTGTCCCTTTCTATCTCTTGGCAAGTGCATTCACTCTATAGCAGAAACCTCTCTTCAAAAAAAAAAAATGTCACTTTAATGCTACTCAACCAAAGGACCCCTATTCTTTAGACTATCCAATTGATTTTTTTTTTTTTGGAGAGGTTTTGTTTTTTTTTTTTTTTGAAGAGAGGGTTTTGCTATAGAGTGAATGCACTTGCCAAAAGATAGAAAGGGACAGGGAGACAGAAAGTAAGAAATCACCCCCAAGGGGGATGGCCATGCCACAATTCCTTCTCCTCCATCCTCCTCTCGGGATCTTGGGCACGCACACACACGCACCCAGTGTGAGGTTTAAGCCACCGGGTCTGGGACGGTAACCGCGGTCGACTACGTCGACCATTACGCTAACTGCTGGTTCCTTCCAATTGATTTTTTTTTAATTGTTCTGCACAATTTAAAAATCAGTAGTTTAAAATGCAGTTATATAATTTTAAAATTCTAGGCATATCTTCACAAAATTTCTTCAGAACAGAAAGGTATACATATACATTATTAATTTAAAAAGTATTTCCAGGGACCAGCAGATGATGTAGTGGTTACATCGCTGGACTCCTACATACTTGACCACGGTTCAAGTCCCAGACCTGGCAGCTTAAAATTTGCACTAGACGCATGTGTGTGTGAGCCCAAAAATCCCAAGAGGAGAATGGAAGAGAAGAGATTGAAATGTGGCCATCCCCCCAGGGAGGGGGTGATTTCTCACTTTCTGTCTCTCTGTTTCTCTCTGGCAATTTTATGCCCCCTGTAGCAAAAATTTCTCCCAAAAAAAAAGTATTTTCAAGGAAGAGAAAAATTCTGAGATCTTTTTCAACTCATTCATGGAAAGATCTACTTATGTTCAGCATTGAGAATTCAAAGGTACCTTAGTCATCATCATTGTCCTCAAGGAAAACATAGCCTGAGTAAGGAAGAGACAATTAAGTAGATGCAATGTGATATAATAGCAGTTCTAATAGAGATCCACGCAAATACTACAGAAACAGGAGATGACGCACCTGCAGGCATAGCATAGGGAGACAACTCTTTTATCATTGACATCTTTAAGATTCCTGATGCACAATACAGAGGAAAAAAAATATGAAGATGACTTTTAGCCAATTTATATAAACTCTCTCTACAGACTGTATTGGCCTCTGTCTCCACCTGAGGGAACGAATCCCATCACTACTACTCTGTCTACCCTAATATGCCACTATGAATTTGAAGTAAATTTTGCCAAATGGAGGAAACAGAAGCAGTCATTTTGGTCAATAAGAGAAGTCTAGTATTTAACAGGCATGGCATATGAAAAATTAAAAACAGGTAGGACAAGAAGTCTATTATATTCAAACACAGCATACAAGGAGTCAAGCTGCTGTAAAGAAGGACCTAAAATCAAGCCTGAATCTTAGCCGCTTGGCTCAAGAATCCAGACTTTATCCCATAGGCAATGGGGAGACTGGGTGATCCATTTGCCTCTAGAGCCCTAATCTTGGCCATTTGGCTACTACTTGATCTCAACACATGAACCTATCAAACCAAGGTAATGATATAACACCCACTCTATACAGCTGTGTCAATTAAAGAAGATCAATGCCCTGTCTAGTACCTGGAAAGGACTGGACGATATACAAAAGTTCACTGAAGAAGTTTAAGTAGAAGTATGATGTAATTAGAGCTAAGATTTAGAAAATTCACTCTGATAACAGTGTAGAATTAGGAAGATAAGGAAGGACTTTCTATTTTGCAAACATATAGGTAAGAAGTGATGGACATCTGAATTCTAGGCAACCATGGGGTATTTGAAACAGGAAATTAGATTCTAGAGATATTTGGGGGGAAGGAGAGTGGACCAAAGATTTTGGAGAGGAGTGTGTAAACATGCTCATTGTTTTAAAAGCCAACAATCAAAATAATGGCTCAGAGTATAGATACAAACAAACACATGAGTTTTTCTACTCTAAAAACTTACTTATTTTTACTCTTAATAGCAACTAATAAGCATTTTTTTAAGTTTATTTATTTCTTCCATGAACAAGAGAGGCAAAGAGAGAGACACACACATATTCACCAAGGTTTCAGCTAGCCCTGGATCATGGAGACACACATGCCTGCCCAGTGTACTCAGAGAGGTCTCTGGTTATGAAACTGGAACCTTCCCAAGTGGGTTAGTCCGAAAGAACATTGTGTCTACCACTGTACTGCCTCTCAGCCCCACAAGGGAAGAGTAAGCAATAGATTTTGATTAAAGGACCTTAGGGATGGGAATCAAGTAGACCAATTTAGTTCTGATCCATCCCTCACTGGCTCTATGATCTGTGTCTCAATTTCCTCATTTGTAAATTTGAGGGAAATATTCATTCTACCCACTCCCAGGATTTTGAAAGTAATAAAGCACAGCATTACCAAGAAAACTGCAATTTTGTAATAGGTATGCAATTACAAGAATGCAATTGGCCATGGCTATGTATGATGCCATTGCAGTGATAGGCCAATGGGAACTCTATGCGATTTTTGCAACTTTACATTGAAATCTAAAATTATTCCTAAATAAAAAAGTTAAAATAATTCAAAAGGTATGCATACACCTGAAACCCACATGTGACTCTAAATAGCTGTTGTCAGAGATGTGGTATGAAAAGAAATGGGACTATTCAAGCTGAGTGTAAAGGATGTTCCCCTGGTGGATTGAAAGACTGCCCAGTGACACACTGACTCTTGGAAGCTCCCTTTTGGCAGTATGCTCAAGTCTGCTCTTGCCAAATATTTCTTTCTTTTCATGCAAGAATGACAGTAAACAGCCAAATCAAACAGGAACTGTTTGGCTTCTTCTTAAAAAGTATTTGGAAAACTGCTTTGAGCTGCCATTTGTCATTGCCACCAAAGCCTGGAGATGTGGAGAGTGAAAACTGCAGCGTCATTCCTCAGCCCGTCTCTAGTTTTCCTTATTTATTCTTTTGTGTAAGATCAGAGAACCCATTTGAAATTCTTCTGAATACCGAAATCTTTAGCACAAGAAGAGCAAATGAGCTTTTTTTAATTATTGAAGGTTGACATTATTTAGCAAATTTCATGTCTCTCTAAAATAGAAGAGTTTTTTAAAGGTTTTAATTAGTAGGAAATATTAGAGGGTAAATTATATTTATGTGTGTTTCTTGCACGCTGAGACCATAGGTGTGAGTACAGGAAAAATAAAAATACCCATTGATTATAGCATATTTAGAATATGCCAGAAATGTGAAGGAATTTATATGTACGGCCTTCTCTCCTTAAAATAAAAAAAAATTTTTAAAAATTTAAAAAACTTTCCTGATGAGCAAACAGAAGTTTAGGAATATGGTCTCTCCTCATAGACTCAGACTTGGCAGAATGTGTTTAACTTCAGAACAGTCATTCCTACCTTAACACCACATATAGCAACCAGTGATGACCCATCTGGGTAGAACTTAAAACAAGAAATAAATATATATACAAACAAACTCTAGCAAAGCAATTGGTCATTGTTGTGAAATTACTCCAGGTGGGCCAGACCGAAAATCACCACTCATTACCCATCCAACCATAGAAAGAATGTTTTAAAGCAGCAATATTGAAGCAGAACCGCTCCCAGCACACGTAATCACTGAATTACAATTCTCTTCACACACATGTGCAATGGAAGATCTTTCAAATGGATCAAATACTCCATTAAATACTCAATTAAAGCCATTTCCAGAATGTAAAAGAATGCGATTTAGGTCACACACATGATGTCAGAACTATAAGTTAAATCTCATCAGTGCAATGAAGCAGAAGAAAATAAGATTGAAATCAGTTGTTTGGATTCATGTAGCTAAAACAACTAACTGCCTGATTAACTAAATTTTTCTCTTTCTAACTGGTTGTCATGGTACTGTGGAGATAGAATCTTCGAGTCTGCACAAGACGACGAATTTGTGACATTCTGTTTTGACCCATATATTGCAATTATATTAGGGCTCTCATTCTGGGATGATGCAGAATCACAACAGTTTCTTAAAAATCTCAGAAATTTGGGATGAAAAAGGCAAGGAGTCAGTAGAAGGCCATATTATAAAGTATTTTTAAAAGATAGCTTCATTATTTTCAAATATTATGCACATTCAAAACTCCAACGTATGAGAACTAAAAAGAAGTTCAATTAAGGAAGTGAAAAAAAAAATGACAAAAGACCTGAATACCATAGTAATATGTCAAAAATATACAGTTATTTAAGTGCATGGACATCAGTCACTTTACTCTGGGATAAAGCACTTCTATTCAATGAAAAGTGCAATAATAATGGCAGTTCTTAATGTTGATTGGACATTTAGAACATACAGGAAGTCTTATATGTATTTTCTCATTTAGCTTCCTTTGAGACTGGGTCAAAGATGATCATATTTTATAAGTGAAGAAGCTGAGTTTAAGAAAGAATCCTGTCCAAGATTACACAGTTAGCAAACCATCGGGTCCCTGTGCACTGGAATCCATGGCCTGAAGCCTTAACTACACCCTGGATAACCTCATAATGAGGGCCTTGAACATTGGTGGTGTCCAACGCCAATAAAATAGCTCTTCAGTTGTTTCTCATCCATGTTCAACTCCTGTTTCCAATTTCACTGAGACCTGAACACTCCTTCAAATAAAGAGTCATTGAATAATAAGCAATTAATAAATATAAGACATAAATAAGACATAAAAGCAAAGTTTGAAATTTAAAGCTGCTAAGCTAAAATGCTCAATCAACTCTAAGGACATTTTAGTTCAGCAATAACAGAATTTTAATATGCTTCCTCCATTTTTAAAAGATATGTTTTTTCTTTGTTTGCTGGAGCTATTAAAATGGAGAGGTAAGACACTTGTGGGACACAGATAAGGTTTATAATCTGTTGACAAGGATGTGTATAATAGTCTCAACTAGGCTTTACTGAGGTGTATATCATTCTGGGTAAAGTCTCTTCACAATCTAAATGATGTATAGAGATTTAATGTATGAATAATAATTTAAAAAGTCTTTAAGTATGAGATTAATTTGTTACTTCATACAACAAATTTCTAGAAAGCCTCACTTCTCCTCCCTCTCTAAGTTACCTTACTACAGAGACCATGAGCATACATTTATGAGAGTTACAATCTTTCTTGCAAAAGAATGATGCAACCAGTCCATGGATAATATTGGAAAGCATAGCTATTGAAACAGAAAAGAAAAAAAATAAAGAAAATGGATTTTTCTCTAAGCCAAGGAAATTCTCACTCCTAGATTCTCCATTTAGCTCAGTCCTTTTGATAATGTATTTTGGTTAGTAACTTGGAAACATGGGCAGCAGTTGTGCAGGGCCCTCTTCCCTTCCCTAGACACAGCACAAGGAAGATGGCAGTGATTCCATGCTCCTCCATGCTCTGGAGATGCAAAGAGATACCAAAAGAGAATCCTATCAGCAAACACACAATGCAGCCCTGGGACTCTGTGCTGTTTGCCTCTAGAGGTTCAAAAGCGGGAGATAGAGAAACCATGCACCATGTTTCAGTTGGCAGAAGTAACAACTCATTATCTCAGAATGCAATTCCTAATGTACACAACTTAAAAATAAAAGGAAAGGGCAATGGTTTTTCATCCATAATACGTTTGATAGATCACAGCTCTGATTTTCCCTCCCCACTGGATTATTAAGTAGAAAGTCCATATGAATATGCAATAGAGTTGTGTCCTTCTTGCTTTTTTTGGCAAACTGGTCTTTGCTAATTCCCAGCAGTATCAATTAACAATGCATAATTTTAATAGAATGTTAGAAAGTACAAGACTGGTGCTGTAAAAATTAATTGTCTTGAGCTGATTTCCTGTAGACATTGTTAATCAATATGATGCCATCTCTCCCAAGCAGCTGCTCGCCTTCTTCCCAGTGATTCAAGAGAGGAAGGAATGCAAATAAGATGGCCACGTGGTCGGCAGGTGTGTGGGTGACATTTAAATTTCTAATATCTTAGAATATAAAATCCTAGAAAGGAAAGGAACAGTCTTATTTTTGAAGCTCTTAGCTAAAGTTCTTAAGAAGTTTGCAAAGTGATCTAGTTGAATGACTTGAAGTATGAATAAAGTTCTCATAACATTGGTACCTGAAATTTGATCACATGTTGGATGCACCACTGGAAACTATGTCCATTTATGCCAAAGAGTATGGAATATAAATCATTTGGTGTTTCAGGAGTAAAATGATACAGTGTATGTCACAGGAGATATTTTCGTTGTTTTAATCTCTAAATCATCATGAGCATTTTATATTGGTTATGTGTAGATATGCTAATATCTGGGGCATATTGGATTAAATAAAGTACATTATCAAAATTAACTTTCCTTCTGTCTTTAATGTGGCTCCTAGAAGACTTTAGATTATGTATGTGGCTTGCATCTGCTTGCCATGAGACAGCACTGATCTAGGCCCTAACTGCTCAGCAGCAAGCAAAACAGACAAGTCTCCACTTTTTAATAGCTTGTGCTTGAATAAAAGCAGGAAAGAATAAATAAGCAAGTAAGTAATTAACTTCATATAGCAGTGCTATGAAGATACCAACATAAGAAATGGTGCCAGAGTTTTTTGGGTTTTTGTTTTTTGTTTTTGAATAGGATGGTCAGGAGCAATTTTTAACCAGTGCTATTTAAGCTTAGAAATGAATGATAAATCAGAACAATGCTGCAGAGATCTGGGATTAAAAAATGGCCCAGGAATGAAGAACAACAAGCCCAGAAACTGTGAGGTGGGAGCAGATGGAATGTGTTTTTATTGAATGACATACTTATGTGTATGTTGCAACATTGACTAGAAGCATTGTTTAGACTCTATAATACACTTTTAAAGCACTAAGGGTTGCTTCAGAAACTGTCATATACAAGAACAATTCAAAAAGTTCTGGAAAAATGGAATTCAGGTATGAATTTATTTTCTTGTAAAAAAGTTTTTAATCTATGCAGTTTTCTAGCAATTTGCATTTTCCATGAACATTTTGAAGACCTCATTTAATTACCTCACTTAATGTCCATGGCGACTCTATATATACAAGTATATGACCCAGTGTTCATTACATAGATGAAGGAAGCTCAGAGTGGGAACTTAAGGTTCATTGGGCTGGATCTCACATGGTCAACCATGGTTCAAACATGGCCCCTGCAGCTCAAAAAACATGCCAAGCACATGTCCCGCATGCCCAAATTCCCAACAGCATGGAGAAATGGAGGACAGGACATTGTGATGTGACTGTGCCCCAGTAGGGGGTGCTCTGTGCCCTCCATCCCAACTCTCAGGTGAGCACACATGACCTCTGGCAATTAAAAAAGAAAGGTTTCCCATTAGATGTGTGATGTCTTGGTCACTCTTTTCCTGAACTCCTAGTTGGAAGAGTGAGTTTGAGAAATCAGTCACCACCTTTTTTTGTTTTTGGAGAAGTTTTCGCTACAGGGCCCGTGCGCTCGCCAGACAGACAGAGAGAGACATAGAGACAGAAAGCGAGAAATCACCCCCCAGGGGGGATGGTCATGCCTCAATCCCTTCTCCATTCTTCTCTTGGGATCTTGGGCACACACGCACACGCGCCCAGCGTGAGTTTTAAGCCACCGAGTCCGGGATGCGAACCGTGGTCTACTACATGGGAGTCCAGCGACATAGCCATTACGCTAACTGCTGGTTCCCCAGTCACCACCTTTTAAATTAGGGGCACACAGTTACCCTCAGACAGCACAGTTACTGGAGGACAGTGTTGACTGAGAAAGGAAGAAAGTCTTAAGCCTCTCTCTCTTTTCTCTCTTCCTCTATAGGAAGAGAGAAATCTTAATCTTATTAATTTGTTAGATGCTTAGCAAGCTTGTTCGTTTGTGATTCAACATGACCTTAGAGAGACAGTTGAGCAGTGCAGATCTAGGCAGCAAAGAGACCTGGGTTTCAATAGTCTAGGCTCCACCACTTACAGGCTATATGATCTTGAACTATATAACTTTGATGTTCTCTCAGTTTAAGTTTCTTTATATGAAAAAAAAAAAATAAAAACAAACAAGCAAACAAAAATAACCTTTGCTCTTATGTTTATTGTGAGGATTAAATTAGAAGACCGGGAGGAAGGACCAGATCCAGAAATACACAGCAGTCTCTCAATGACTGCTACACAATTTCAGCTATGAGCACACTTTAGAAGAGCCTACAATGAATGCATTCCTGTTCTGGAGAAACTGAAGCATGGGAGTTTGAACCTGCTAAGGTCCTTGGGCATCCACAAGGATGATAAATGAAAATGATCATTCATCCTTTATTCTGCAGTAGAACTTTCTAAAAGTTAGAATCCTCTCAGTTGGAGTCCCAACCAAATCTATTCTGCATCAGATATCACTGGACCAATGGCAGAATTGAAAAAAAGGTGAATATATCGAATTTTGTTCTTGTAACTAAAGAATAACTTCTTTTATGGGAAAAATTCTCAAGCAGAATCATGAACTGAAGCAGCTTCTGATAGTAGAACCACTGGTTAATTTGAGATTCCAAAAGGAATGTCCTAATACCTTCAAATAGCGATACCTTCAGCCGTGGGACTACAGCTCTTTTTTTCACAAACAGCGCACAGCTTGAAGGTCTTAAGTGACATCTTATTCAGATTGTGATGCAAATTGCTAAGCCTATCTTCTGGGAAATATCTCAGAGCTTCTCAAGAATCACCACCTAGAAGTACATGAAATCATTGGGAGTGGAGATAGAGGGAAGGGCATAGAGATATAACCTCCAACATTGTTATACCTATATGTTTTTTTAAATTTTTTTTTATATTTTAATGTCAACTTCCTTTAACATTCAATCACATATGTCACTTAGCTTGCAAAGTGAATATTCCAACATGTATACATTTCTCGCCAATCCAGTTGAGAATACAATTATCTTCAACAGATAAAAACCGATTTCTTTATCCTATGAATGCTTTGCCTCTCTATTTTATATAGATTAATTTTAGTTATGTTCTTAAATCAACAATTAAGCAATGTGAGTTTTCATTTTGTGTTTACAAAATATTTCCAGTTTTATTACCTTATACCTATATTTTGATGAAACACAAACAATGTTTCCTAGATAGTGCTGATTCTACTTCTGAGAATTTGGACCAACTGTAGCA
The DNA here is from genome assembly GCF_000334495.1 of Tupaia belangeri chinensis. Classification (NCBI taxonomy): domain Eukaryota; kingdom Metazoa; phylum Chordata; class Mammalia; order Scandentia; family Tupaiidae; genus Tupaia; species Tupaia belangeri. The sequence goes on along the minus strand of NW_006159674.1, from coordinate 4,065,145 downwards.
ATAACCAATGAAATCCAAACAGGCTTAGGTCAAGAGATGGAACTTTTTCTCTCTTGTCTAAAGGTGTAGGTTGTCCCAGTGAGTGTATTCACATACTGGAGTTGTTTAAGAAATGTGAACCGACTCTAGCTCCAAGACAACCACTCCATCCAAAATGCCTAACATAAACTTTGGTCCATCTACCAAAACATTTTTCTTCCTTTTTTCAATTCTAAATTGCAGTCTATCCATCACTCACAGGTGGTTTTTTACAACTCCTACAAATTTTTTGGCAAGCATTGAACTGGAGGTGGTGTTTGAGAAGTTCTTTGAAATGGGCATCAAGAGCAATCATGGGAAATACTGCGGAATGGAGCCATGTTCTCCCACATCCATGCCTTCATATTGTCATTAGAGGACTGAATTGGGTAAACTGTATATAACTTCAAGGGAGCCTTGGTATCTCCTTTCCTGACTTACTCCCCAGTCTTCTTTAACTGATTTCTCAAGAACAAAGAGAGCATTTGTTCCAATTCCCTGTCTGGAATTCTGCAAAGACCTTTAAGCCCTACCATAGATCCCACATGCAAATCTAGAACATCATACTTAAAACGTATACTGAAAATCTAGTACTGCATTTTGTTATAGACAAATATGTCCTTTTTCATGGAGTGACTATCTGACAGGGAATATGTTGGAAGATCCCTTTGTAAACAGCAGAGATCTGTTTATCTCTCAGGAACATATGTGAACACTAGTTCACTAAGACTCATACCTTATGTACTAGGTGGAATTCCTAGCCTGAATTTTAGTTTACAATGCTTGATATCAAAGGACAGGGGCCTTCCATTCCTTCAGAAGGCAACTGCTCTTCTGATTTTTGTGTCAGCCTTTTGATTCTCTGTCTTGCTTGTATATCTCCACATAATGGGCCTGGACTGAGTGGTATTGAGAATTCACATAGCTAAAACCTCCTATCAGAGTTCTACCCACAAAGGTGGAGACCTGTGACACATGAAGATGTTCAACAGAACTTAGACCATAAATCCTATGAATCTGGCTGCCAGCCAGCTAAGGGTTTCTTGTCATCCCCATCTTTATATGCAAGAAAATTAAAACATCTTAAAACAATTTTCAACAAGATCTAAAAGTCAAAGGGTCAGCAAATATATATTTATATAGGACATAATTTTTAACTAAAAAGACTTGCCAAATTCATCTAGTCCAATCTCACTATTGTTTTGGGGAAAAATAAAATGAGGTGCAGAGACATGGTGACTTTTCTGGTGACACTATGCCTGAAAGCCAGAGCTTAGAAACATACCTCAAATCTCATGACTCTCAGGCTAATGTTCTTTTCCACTATCCAATTTACCAGCCCCAGGAATAGCTCAGACTCTTATCCTAAGACTATTCCCCAGCTGTCCATGGCATAGAAATTTGGAAGACTCAGCACTGTGAACTGAAAGGACCACTGTCTTTAGTGTGAGAAGATGGGGGGTCAAGTCTGGCTGTGTCATCTCAGGAAGTGAACAACAACCTCTCTTAGCTCCTCTCCCTATTGGTCAAGTGGGATTTATACCAGCCTTCAATGGCTCTCAGAATTGTTATGAAAATTAAAGGCTATAAAAATGTGAAATTGCAGGGCCAGCAGGTAGAGTGGTGACTGGAGTGCTGGACTCCCACATGGTCGACATAGTATGAGTCCGAACCTGGTAGCTTGCTTTCTCACTCTCCCTTTTCTCTGTCTCTCTGGTCAAATTGAAAAATAATAATAAATAAAATAAAATAAATAATTCTTTAAAAACAAAAACAAGTAAACCAAGAAAAGGAAAATTAAAGTGAAATTATTGTGAGAAGTGCTAAGTGTACTAGTGCTCAAATTCTACTGACCTAAAAGGCCGAGTGCCCTGGATGCCTGCAGGGAAGAGATTCAGCATTTGCTAAGAATTCCTTCATCCTAAAATATACGGTGCTAAGGTCAACAACAGCTTTAGGAGAGAGAAAAAGCAGGAGGAGAAAGGAAGAGAAAAAAATCCTACGATATCAGGGTGTTATTGGGGTGATCAGCTGTCTCAATTGTCCCAGTTTTTGCACTGAAAGTCTCATATTCTGGGAAACTCCTTAGTCCAAAACTAATCCAAAGGATTAGTCACCCTAAAATACTTTCTTTTATAAATTTTTGCCAGAGGGCATGTGCACTCAGCAGAGAGACAGAGGTAGTAGCTTTTCTCTGTCTCTCTGGTCAAATTGAAAAATAATAATAAATAAAATAAAATAAATAATTCTTTAAAAACAAAAACAAGTAAACCAAGAAAAGGAAAATTAAAGTGAAATTATTGTGAGAAGTGCTAAGTGTACTAGTGCTCAAATTCTACTGACCTAAAAGGCCGAGTGCCCTGGATGCCTGCAGGGAAGAGATTCAGCATTTGCTAAGAATTCCTTCATCCTAAAATATACGGTGCTAAGGTCAACAACAGCTTTAGGAGAGAGAAAAAGCAGGAGGAGAAAGGAAGAGAAAAAAATCCTACGATATCAGGGTGTTATTGGGGTGATCAGCTGTCTCAATTGTCCCAGTTTTTGCACTGAAAGTCTCATATTCTGGGAAACTCCTTAGTCCAAAACTAATCCAAAGGATTAGTCACCCTAAAATACTTTCTTTTATAAATTTTTGCCAGAGGGCATGTGCACTCAGCAGAGAGACAGAGGTAGTAGAAGAAGAGGTAGAAAGCAACTAACAGGGGGAATGGTCATGTCACAATCCCTCAACCTCCATTTATCCATCCTTTGGAGACTTTGGTATGTATACTCGTGCATGTGGATAGCATGTTTCCCAAGCCACTAGGTATGGGACTGAATCAAGAGGTTGGCCATGTGGAATCCAACTGCCTTTACCACCAGCCACTGGAGCTGGCCCTACAATCCTTTCAAAATCTACAATTTAACTCACTTGGACACGGTATTCACTTACAGGAAGTTTAAATGTTTAGGTTCAGAATTATTTGATTGCCAGCTGTGAACTTTCCATTACCCCTCTTCTCTTGAGTTCAAGACTGTAAGGTAAACCTAGATTAAAAATTTAAAACACATTTGTTCAGCCTCTGATGGTCATTAGTTTCCTTTTTACCTCCAGAACGCTGTAAACAGTAGACAAACAACAGTTAGGTAGAATGCATGAGTAAAGAGGAAGGGGGACAAGACTAGAAAACATTAAAGAATCCTATTTATAGCCCTTCCATTCTACCCAGAAACAACATGGTGCTCTGTGTGTAAAGGTTAAGAAGCTTGTCAAAGCTCGGTGTCCAACATGTAATCTAATCTCACATTTTCCCCATCTTCTGAAAACAACTGAGTAATGCAGTCACTGGTTCCTGACGACACAGACTATCTCCAATACCTATTGTTAAGTTTTATAATGCAAGACAGTAAGAGGCATTGTTTTGACTCTATTTATTCCAGTTGGCTTTTCTGGTCAAGGTCCTTAGAATATGAGTTTTCCTGGCCAAACTGGAAAGGGTGTCATACTCAATATTCTGAGCTATTTATTCCATGTTTCAAATTAGGAATAGGCAGTCTGCCTGAATATACACCAATTCTGAAATCTATTCCAAAAAGGTAATGTTTGCAATGGGAAGAATAAGTTCTTTAAGGGAACCAGCAGTTGGTCTAATGGCTATGTCGCTGGACTCCCATATAGTCCACCACAGTTCGAGTCCTGGACCCCTGGGGGGTGATTTCTCACTTTCTGTCTCTGTCTCTCTCTTTCTGGTGAGTGTATGTGCCCCATAACAAAAACCTCTCCAAATAAAAAAGAACAAGTTCTTTAAAACTGTGCACAGAAAGCACACCAAGAAAAATGAAAGGCTTTGGAAAACTGCTGGACTCCCATATAGTCCACCACAGTTCGAGTCCTGGACCCCTGGGGGGTGATTTCTCACTTTCTGTCTCTGTCTCTCTCTTTCTGGTGAGTGTATGTGCCCCATAACAAAAACCTCTCCAAATAAAAAAGAACAAGTTCTTTAAAACTGTGCACAGAAAGCACACCAAGAAAAATGAAAGGCTTTGGAAAACTTCTGGTGTGCAACTACATTTGTAGTTTTCACCAAAATATTTATTCTGGTTCTCATCTCTCTAGAGCAGATTTTTGAACATATGGCTTGAGGACATTTTCTCTGTCTTTCTGTCTCCCTCACCATCTTGTATCCCAGTTTGTAAGTAGAGACATATATAAAAATGATGTGTGTCTTTTTCCTTCAAAATATGGAGATAATTAGAAAATAAAATATACTAACAAGTGGCAGCCCTGAAGAAATTGTATTAAAAGCTCACAGTGAACGCTACTAACATGGAAGCTACAGCAAGTGAGATTTTCACCCAGCATTATTCTTCCAATGATCCTTCTAGATCACATACAATTATGCTCACCTGGAGCTAAAAATAGTTTTAAATTCTGATGAGGTATAAAAGCAGGATAAAATGACAGGCATGGTACACTTGTTAAAATAATCAATAGTACCTCATATTGCTGTACTTTCAAATCTCCTTGAGAAAAAACGATCAATATATATACCAAAGTGGATTACTGGGTGGAGTGGAGTCGGATGGGAGAGTCCTAGTGGGTGAGCTCTAGTTTCCTATGTAAACATCTGACAAATTTAAAAGGGCCAAAGAAAGATATTTGTTTTTAGAAGTAAATCCAGTAACTTATGCACTACACATTTTATCATCAGATGTAAAATTATGATGTTTCTTTTAAAAGATATTGTATTCCATTGTATTTTTAATATCTTAGTTATGACTTATTTCTCTGTATAAGTCCTACACATGTTCTGAGCTTGTGTATTTCTCTCTCTTTATGCAACCCCTTACCAGCACTACTGACATAATGAGAATATTGCTGTGTGCAAAATTCCAAGGATTTCACAATTGCCAACTTGATAAAGTTAGTTAATACTGAGGATAGTAGACACTGTTTTTATCCCCATTATACAGTGAAGGAAACTGAGCATGGAAAGGTTAAAGAAGTTGTCCAAGGTCACAGGGCTAGCAAGTACCAGAATCATGATTCAAACTCAGGCAGTCCACTCCTGGTCTTTATCACCGCCCCTCCAGTCCATAGCATCTGCTACTTACACTCCAGAATCCTATTACTTCCCAGTCTCTCAGGCCTTCAAAGGTTTTGCCAACCTCAGTGACCTTTTTGTGTGTTCCTTTTGCCTGAGGAATTCATCCCAGCCAACACCTTCTCATCCTTTCCCTCTGAATCTAAATTCCATGTCTTTAGGCGAACTTTCCTCTACCCCTCTAAAGTTAGATGTCTTTTCCCTATCATTCTCTCTCTTTCCATTCCTTGCTTATATTTTTCATATAAAACGCATAATGATTTGTACTTATTTTATTCATTAATAAACTTGTTTGTTTCTCTCAAACTAAGAGAACATTCTTTTGACAAGAGCATTGCCTGTCTTGTTCACTACTGCAGAAGCACAGCACCTGGTTCATAATAGGAGTCGAATATTGAATGAATGAATGTACTTTAAAGAAGTCTCTACGCAGTCTAGATAAATCATCTAATTGGGACAACTTTCAGGCTAATCTGAAGCTATGTTTAGGTTTAGGTTCAGAAAACTGGGTTCTAGATCAGAGTTATTTAGAGAACATGCCTCTAACACATTCCATGACTATGGATTCAATCGCAAGACCTCTTAGAAGTCCATCTTCCTGCAAATAGCAATGGTCATGTTATAGCATTTTGCATCAGTTGCCAAGTACTGCCTGGACATGCACCAAGCAATTGTAAAATTCAAATCTAGAAGTAAGACGGCTACTATGGAAGGGAGCCAACCTTGTAGCCCCTATCATTTTATTCTGCTTATAGATATATGTCTCTGCCTCAGATGCTAACTTTAATTCAAATCTTATCTAAAACTATACAGGCAATTAGGTCCCCAGTTATCCTTTGGATGACGATAAGGCTAGAAAATCTCAGTTTTCAAAGCATTGTTATGTAACTATCTCATCTGAGCTTCCAAATTGAATAACTGCTAGCATAAAAAGTTATGTTGGGCAGAAATTACTTCCCCTGATTATTAGAATTTCAGGCCTTGCCGAAGATCAGCAGTTCCTTTGCTCGGTTTCCAACTCAGCATTCCAAAGAAGAAAAGTCTTTTTATAACTTCAGGACCTACTTGTTCTCATAGTATTCTCCAAAGTCCATGCTATCACATTGCCTGGGCAAAAGCCAATCTAGGGGCCGGCAGGTGGCATGATGGTTAAGGGCACTGGACTCCCACATGGCCAACAATGGTTCGAGTCCCAGACCTGGTGGATTGCCTTCTCACTTTTTCCTCTCTCTCTAACTCTGTTTCTCTCTGGTCAAATTAAAATAAATAAGTAAAATTAAATTAAATAATAATTTTTTTAAAACGTCAATTTAACAAAGTGACAGTAATTAACCAGTGACCCTATCAGTCTGGGTCCTGATAGGAAACAGACAAGATATTCAAACTGAGTAATTTGAAGAGGCTTTAATAAAGGAGTTGTTTATAAAGCTATGGTCAGGGAAGTGGATAGTACAGTATGCCAAGACTAGCAAAAGTATGAGTTGTTATCATACTTAGACATGAGAGGTCAAGAGGACCCATGATTACAAGAGCCAAATTCCAGAGCCATTAGCTGTGGGGAATAATTGTATAGAGATGGCCATCTGACATGGGGTTTCAGCCTACAGAAGAGGGAGCAGACTACCTGAGGATTGCAAGGAGGAAGCAGGAAAATACACACCCCAACCTTCTCCTAACAACACCACCCATTGATCCAAGAGTAAGGGATCATTTGGGGGGGATACAGAGTAGTGTAAAGAAAGGTAAAGGAAAGTAGGGGTAGGAAGACGAAAGGAATTATCCAGTAGAATGACCCTCAAGTTCCTAAGAGATGAGCATAGGGTAATAAATTCACTCCGGTTTACCCTAAACTTTCCTAGCTTAGCACTGAAATCTTGCACACCAAGAACCCTCTCAGTTGTAGCAAACCGAGATTATTGGTGCCCCTAAGCATAGCTTGGTTTAATTCTCCAAAATAGACTAGGCACACTGGTGGCAGGTCTATGGCGCTTCCTTGCACAGAACCTGGAAGAAGCTGAACTGTGGAATGAGAATGTGTAAGGATGAGTTGAGTCTGGGACCTGAGATACCTCACTGTTTGTGAGGGCTCTGGTAGACCTGGTCTGCACGCATAGAGGAAAGCAGGTAGAACTTTGAGCCAGGTGCCAGGCAACAAGACTTCTGTGATCACCTCTGCCGTGTATTCTTGAGCCTCACTTCCTCTGGTTCTGGGAGTCTTCATCTGTAAAATGAGAGAGTGAAACATTGACTCAAGTACCTGTAGCAAAATTCTAAGATGAAAAGAGAGTTCCATGTTTGCATGTAAGGGGCCTTTTAAAAGTTTGTGGGAAAATGGAATAAAAGTCTATCTGGGGACCAGCAGATGGCATAACGGTTATGTCACCAGACTCCCACGTAGTCGACAGCAGTTCAATTCCCAGACCCAGTAGCTTAAAACTCACACCAGGTACATGTTCGTGTGTACCCAAAATCCCGAGAGGAGACTAGAGGAGAAGGGATTGCAGCATGGCCATCTCCCTTGGGGAGAGCGATTTCTCACTTTCTGTCTCTCCAGCAATTGCACACATCTTATAGCAAAAATCTCTTTCTCTTTAAGGAAAAAAAAAATGTCTACTTGGGTGCAATTTTTTTTAAATCCATGCATAGTTTTTTTTTATATAACATGCATTTTTATGAACTTTGTAGAGATCTCTCATGCATATGAAAAATTCTGCATACCATGCCCCCCGGGAGACTCTCAGAGTGCACCATTACCCTGGTTGCTGGGAAGTCTTGTGATAAGGTTATATATTTAAACTTGCTTAATCTAATGCTGTGACCACAGATCTTCACCCCGCAAGTGTACCATATAGCACTGCACGAGGTGCTGGAGAAGATGACCTCTACTGTCTTTTCCAGTTGGAGCATTTTGTGACTCTGTGGCCAGTAATGACTGGGAAAGCATGGGATATATGTGGCTAAAGTCAAGTGAGGGCATTGTCATCTTGCGTTAACTGATGTTACTTACACAGTCACAGTGAGACCTGCAATACAGGATGGCGTCCTTGGCCCCTAGATTAACAACCACAGAGAGAGAGGGGAAAAAGGCTTTTTGGATAAAATAGCTGAAATTCATCCAAATTTCTTTTTTAAATGAGGCTGGAGGTTACTGAGAATTCACAAGAACCTATTAATTGCCTTCCCAGAATCATGATTGTGACAAGGGGTTCATACCAGATGCTCCTAAATATAATGAGACTAATTTGTAAATGTTCCCATAATGCACTAATTCTGAAGGAGCTCGCTGTCAGGGGAAAGTTTCTCCTGACCTCAGTTAATGACCTCCTTACATTGTGAAGCATGAAGATTGATAGATCTTGTAATTTTATCCCTGCTAATTTAACTGCAGATGCTATTCTTGGGCAACTTGGTGATCACAAGATTTGAAATATTGATAAGAGTCTATAGGACGGCAGTAAAGAAATAGCAGTTTTTAACAGACTGTGAAGGATCTTACAGCTTGTTAAAGAAAACTGGCTCTAGCTCAAAAATGCATGGGAAACTGACAGAGTGGGAAGCATTTAAGATAGAGTCAAGGAAGTAAACCATAAAATTTATATTTATGAAGCCAGCAATGCCAAATGAGCAACAGGAACCAACGTAGCTGAATGTGGCAGGAAAGACATAATGGCAGCAGGAAGCAAGGAATATTAGAAAAATTAAAATCACATGTTGACTGTAATATTTCACCACCTCAAAATCTGCAGCTCAGGCTTATTGACAATATTCCTGACTTGTAAACAGCTCTGCCCAGGAAGACGATCGACTATCCAACACCAGAGTCACCCCAGCCCCTAGCTGGGTACTTACTGTGGATCCCTATGTGTTCCCTTGGACCCAGCTCCCCTCACTCCACCACCATGGTGGCCCCCGAGCCATCTGTATATTGGAACACCCAGTTGTCACATTGGGAAATTCAGCTGTGCAACCCTCTGGGCTGTGAAAGACAACAGCCTTTGTGATAGGAAGGCCTCAGCATGTGAGGAAATGCCTTTTGTACAGAATACATCTCTTTTAGGTGTTGTCAAGTGATGGTGTTGTTTTGGTTAAGGTGTATCTCACCCCTGAATTACAGAGGAATGATAGAGCCCAGCCAAGGAAAACAAACAAATGTCAACAATATTCAGTGAAATTCCCTGCAATACTACTGCAAGGTGCAATATTATCTCTGTCTCAAATACGAGGAAAATAAAACAGAGAGGTTAAGCAATGAGAGCGGCCACTTGAGCTGTGGGGAGTCACTATTGTACCCAAGAGGGAGATAATCTGTATGTTTTCATTACTCCTTCTAAAATCTTTATCCTTAGGACTTGAGAAAGAAGACAAAGGAATGAAAAAATGGGATGTTGAGTTTTTCCTCCATCTCACTTTATCCATTTCTGTTGAATAGCCTAGAAAAGAAAAAGAGGTAAAGAAAAGTGGAAAAGAGCTGTTTTAAGAAATGGAGAAGGGATAAAAATCACACAGTCACACTGGTATATAAAGTCCCAAGCCTGTGCTGTGGAAAACTCCACGGTTAGAACTCGGAAAATGCTAAAAACGCTGAAGTGGTTTAGATTTGCTATTAAGTGAAGAAATAGAATGACCTCTCCTGACCACCGTAACACATAAGGGTAAAAACACTGTACTGAAAGTACAGGGGGTCTGGATTCTAATCCCAGACCTGCTCCTCTCAGGGTCTGCATGAACATGAGAGAATTGCCAGAGTACTTTCAACCACTGACGTTGTTTGCCAAAGAATGGATGTACCTTCTGACTTCTGTCTCTGACGTCAACCTCTTATCACAGCTGAAATTTAGTTAAACCAAATGGCCAAGCAGAAATGAGCTTTTTTTTTTTTTTTTTTTTGAGAGGTTTGGGGCGCGTACACTCGCCAGACAGAGAGAGAGAGACAGAAAGTGAGAAATCACCCCTCAGGGGGGATGGCCACACCACAATCCCTTCTCCTCCATTCCCCTCTTGGGATCTTGGGCACCCACGCACACACGCCTGGCATGAGTTTTAAGCCACCGGGTCCGGGACACGAACCGCGGTCGACTACATGGGAATCCAGAAGCAGAAATGAGCTTTTAGGTCTCTCTTCAGTTAGCTTCCTATGGCTTTGGTTAACCAGTAGCTACACTCATATGGTAAGCCCTCTCGCATCTCAACCACAGTTTTTCATTTTTCCAGGTTCTCTGAGATAACAGAGCTCCTGTCTATCATGCCTTTGACACCAGTTTGCCTGGGATTAGTCCAACATAAAAGTGCTTCCACAGCCTGAAAATTCAAGGCAAAGATGGTACAACATTGAAGAGTTCTCTGAAATCCCAAACCCACCACTGCTATAATGGAGTCCCAACACTCACTTCATATACCAGAACTCATAATAAGTAAAGTAGGTAGGCTATTTTTGTCAGTCTGTTTTCTTTGAGTTCTGAATGTCTTGGATTCAATATTAGAGGCTTCCTTTGTTCCTTTATAAAAGGCAAGCACAGAGAAAAGTATAGTGACATGTTTTTATAGAACATATCACCAAAGCCTTACTATGAGGCTTGAAGCATTAGGTTTTTGAATATATATTTTAAATAAATATAAAAGTAATGATGGGCTCCCAACAATTGTAAAATTAGAGGTTCCAACTTTATTCTAACAGATGGTATCCTGCTTTTTATTATCGTGTTCAAGTTTGCAATAGTCTTCATTATACAGAGATATTCTTCATTGTGTGGTCTTCATAATAGGGATTAAGAAAAGGATATAAATGCAGTAATTTAGCAGATCTTATTGTGGGAAAGTGCTCATTTACTTCTAACTTGCAGCATGACTCTGTTGCTTAAAAAATGTTTTCCTGCTGCTTTTAAGCAGCAGGGAGAATACAACACATTGTTGTTAAGGTTGTTGATTCTAACTAGCTTTCATTAGGTATAAAAACCCATAAAAAATCAATAAATACTTTGTGTTTTTCTAAAGAGCATTCAAGGGTGAGTACTGTTAATGTGTTCATTGTGTCCAAACAGTATTAGCCCAAGGGAAATAATGAGGAAAAACATGAATAGAAATGGAAAATACGCTTTCCATGTTAGTAATGCTCTCTGTGTAATAAAGCATTTCAAGTCAATAACTTGCTTACTGCTTACAGGTTGGCACAATATTTTAAAAATTCTTTTACATAACTGGCCATCGATGTTTAATGAGATGTTCTGCACAAATATTGCATAGCTCTTCATGGGACTATTAACCGTTCAGGGCAACTATTCATCCCGATCCTGTTTCTCCATGCTAGCTTTACCCATCCCTGCACCACAAGCCTGGAAACTAGGTTTTTTAAAAGTGCTATGGCTTCTTCAGCTCTTTCTCAATCATTTCTCAATACTGCCTATTGACCTTACAAGTCCTATTGCAGTGCAATGAACTAACAACTATCAGGTGCTCAGAAAATGATTCTCATATAGAAATGAATTGTCTCAAATAACTGTAGTTTATTTTTTCAAAATTGTTGTAGTAAAACTAGATTCATAGCAATATTATCTGTGGAAACCGAACTGACATGATAGACTCATTGTTTATTATTCTAATCAGTTTTAGGGCCACAAGTACTTTTATAAAATTGATGAAAATCATGAACTTTTTCCCCAGAAACATTCCCATGTACACCTACACTTCTTTTAAATGTTTTTATTATTATCATAATCTTGTTTATATTACATTGAATCACATATAACTTTACAGTGTGTTACATTTCTTTTTCCAGAAGGAATACCATGCATATCAGTCAATACAAAGACATTAAAATCCCCATCATCATCATCTAATATCTTTCATTTTTTTCCAAACTATTATTATTATTCCAAATATTTTAAAAATATTCTATCACTATTTATCATTTTGCTTGTAAAAAGACTTTACCCAACGTGTCCGGTTGAGAATACTATACATGTCATCATCAATTGGTAATAAACCATATCTTAACCCCACTAATGTCATGCCTCTCTATTTGTTCTCTTGCTATCCTTCTCCAGGCTCTTCTCTTCTCCCACCCCATTCCACACTGTCTTATCATCGCTAACTATTTTCACTGCTTTTATGCCCTCCAATATTTCTATCTCTACCAGAAAGTGTGAATAGTCAGTACATATTAAGTGGATACATACAATATCTTTCTTTCAAATCCTGGCTTACTTCACTCAGCAATAGATCCTTCATATCTGACCACTTTCTATCACATATCAGGGTCTTGTTGTTTCTTATGACTGAGTAGTATTCGATAGAGTATTTGTGCCACACTTTTTCAATCCATTCATCAGTTTGTGGGCATTTGGGTTGATTCCAAGTTTTAGCAATTGTAAATAAAGCTGCAATAAACATTGATGTGTAAGCGCTTTTCTAACCGAGTGTCCTCCCGTCCTTTGGGTAAATACCCAGAAGTGGGACTGCTGAATCAAATGGTAGTTCTATTTTTAGATCTTTGAAGAACCTCCACATTATTCTCCACAGTGGCTGAGCCAGTTTACATTCCCACCAACAGTGTAGGAGAGTTCCATTTTCACCACATCCCTGCCAACACTTATCACTTTCTATATTTTAAATCTTTGCCATTCTGATGGAGGTTAGGTGGTATCTCATTGTGATTTTGATCTGCATCTGCCTTATGATGAGGGATGTTGAGCAAAACCATTAACAAAAATCAACTCAAAATGGATCAAAGATCTGAACCTAAGACCTCACACTATAAAACTACTGGTGGAAAATGCTAGGGGAACTCTCAGAGATATTGGAGTAGGCAAAGACTTCTTAAATAAGACTCCCAAAGCACAGGCAATAATCCCTAAAATAGACAAGTGGGTCTGTATCTGACTAAGAAGTTTCTGCACATCAAAGGACACAGTAACAAGTGTGAGTCAACAACCATCAGAATGGGAGAATATTTTTGTAAAATAATGCCTCAGACAAGGGACTGATAACCATAATACACAGGGAACTCAAGCGCCTTACACATACACTTTTGATATCACATCAATTTTAGGTGCTAGACCTTTTAAATTAATTGATTTCAGGTTAAGAATCTCTGTCCATCCAGGCCCAGCCTCAGTGGTGCTGACAGTAGGGTACTGCTAAACCAATGTGGAGCCAAGTGGGAGACCCAGATTCAGTCCCTGAGCAGACTTGAAAACCTCAGATGCATCTGTGTGTCTGTGATTCTGATTGGTCAAGAGTCTGGAGGAGGATCATGGCGTAGAGAGACCCTCTCAAGAGTATCTCTCTCTCTCTCTCTCTCTCTCTCTCTCTCTCTCTTCTTTCTCTCTCTCTCTCTCTCTCCCTGTCTCTAATGAAATAAACTTGAAACAAAAGAATCTCTGCTCTCCCAAAGCAATGAAATGATCAGGGACTTTTACTGATACCTAGTGATATATGCTAGACCAGTTCTGAGCAAACAATGACAAAATTCTTTATAGTCCTTGACAATATTCTCTCCTTGACCAAATTCTAGACAGCTCCCTCTGAGCCTTCTTCTGGACTAGGCCTCAATGTTGTCCTAGGAAGAGTTAGACAAATGTTACATAGCTTCTAACCGCACAAGGCTACAACCCTAGGATGATCCTCGTCCCTATTAAAACTCCTGCCTGGAAAAAATTCAAGGCTGCCGGAAGAAACTATTTTTTCTAGCTGACACCAGAAGACAGGTCTCCTGCCTCCCAGCCACTTTGGGTAAAGGAAAGCAGGAACTAACTTTAATAAGCTGTAGTTAGTAAACCCAGATGGATAGCATATAGATTAATCCTTCACTTCCTGCTTGTAATTTTTCACTTCCTTGATTCTATTGAGCCCCTGATCAGCCTCTACCCCCTCATTTTCCCTTTAAAATGCGTTAGTCACCACTGAACAAATAGAGGTTGAGTTCATTTTAGGCTGGACCCTCTTTCCTATTACAAGTTATTACTGAGAGAAACTTATTCTCACCACTTCAAACAGTGTCTGACTTTGTTTACCTTGACTGTTACACAATTCAATTTTTAAGAACATCCGAAAAGAAACAAAACATTTAAGGGACATAAAAATGGAAAATTATCTGTTGATGATAACATGTATGATAATATCTTTAACTGGACTAATATGCCATTATGGCAAAATTTATTTTATAAGCAGTAATGATATATAGTGATTGAATGTATAAAAAAATGAATAAATAAACTATAAAAAAGAACATCCATTATTTTTATAATATGGACATTTACCTGCAGGGGCTGATTATTTGCCTCTCCACCAAAGACAGTAAGCATCTTGAAGACAGGAAGTCCATGCCTTTGAATCCACTGTGCCTGCCAAAGAGTTGGCATTCAGTGTTTATTTATTGGATAAATACTGGGTTCTTTTGCAGTTTCTGTAAATAGCTATGCTTCATTTAATGGTTTGCATTTAGGTCATTAAATGCTTGTACAGAAGTGCAGAAAGCCTCCGTCAATTGACGATTACTCAGAAAAGAAGATAAAGCAAATTTCAAATTGTAATGTGAGTCAATGGGAAAAGTGATTTACTTTACAAAAATGAAATTTACACAAAACTAGTGCATAAATCAAGATCTCCTCGCTCTCTCATGAATAATTTGAGTTACCTACTTTAATTTATAGCCTTTGTCATGAAACCAATTTAAAGCCCTATTCCAATTTAGTGTATCTTCTCTTGAAACTAGCACAAATCCTGATGCAGGAAACTTGTTTGAATTGCACAAATTTATTTGTGGAGTAAATGACACAAACTTTTCAGACTTCAAGAATTTTTTGTTTTCCTTCGCTTTTGAGCTCTTTGCAGAGACAAATTCTGATGTTTGCTAAATAATTGTCATGAACAACTCTCTTCATGTGAAGGTTATTCACAGCTAGTAGTCATTCTAGCTAGAGAAAAAAAATAGCAGATTGAGGCACATTACTACACTCTTCTGAAAGTCATAGAAAATTCTCATTTCCTGGTGAGGAAAAAGTACTCATGAGAAAGTATTTTTACCTATTCTAAGCAGAAACACCTTAGTAGGCACAATCCCTTTATCAATAAACGCCTCAGTTTTGAGGTGCCAAACTAATTGTCCAGGAATTTAGCTTATTAGTTTTCTGCTATCACAACGAAATACCTCAAACTGAGAGGCTTGAACCACAGAGATCTATTTTTTCACAGTTATGAAAACCGGATGTTCAAGACCAAGGTGTCAGCAGGTTTAGTTATTCCCAAGGCCTCACTCCTTGGCTTGTAGAAAGCTGGCCTCTCACTGCTTCTTCACATGGTTGCCTTTTGTGTATGCACATCCCTGATGCTTGGTGCATGCCCATGCAAATAGCAAGATTAAAAACGGTGACTCCGGGACCAGCAGATGGTGTAACGGTTATGTCACTGGACTCTCATGTAATCAACCACAGTTTGAGCCCCGAACCCAGTGGCTTAAAACTCACATCAGGCGCATGTGCATGCATGCCCAAAATTCCGAGGGCCTGAAGGAGAAGGAATTACAGGGTGGCCAGCTCCCACTGGGGGTGATTTCTTGCTTTTTATCTCTCTGTGTCTCTGACGAATGCAGGCTCCCTGAAGCAAAAAGCTCTCAAACTATAACAAATAAATAAAAGGGTGACCCCAAGATTAAAAGCCCAAGAAAAGGAAGCCTAATTACATCCAAAATCCCGTCCTAGTCCGGGGTGTCAGCATATACTCCTAATCTGCCACGTATTCCAGGAAGACGATGTACAAGAGGAAATACTCAGCCACTAAATCCAGGATTGAAAAGAAAAAAGAGAAGTCTCTTGCCACTGTCACAAAACCAATTGGTGGAGACAAGAATAGTGGGACGCAGGTAGTTAAACTTGGATAGCTATTAACCTACCAAAGATGTGCCTTGAAAGCCGTTGAGCCATGGCAAAAACCATTCAGTCAGCATGTGAGAAAATGGCAAGCCACCATCACTCCCAGACTGTTCTGATCATCCTCACTGGATGTCATAGAGGCAAGAGTGGCTGTCCTGAAGCAGCTGAGCAGTGGCTTGCTACTTGTGAATGAACCTCTGGCCCTCAATCGAGTTCCACTGCATAGAACACACCAGAAATTTGTTATTAACCACCTCCACGAAGATTGATATTAGCAAAGTAAAAATTCCCAAATACCTCACCAATGTTTATTTCAAGAAAAGAATCTGTGGAAGCCCAGACACCAGGAAGGTGAGATCTTCGACACAGAGAAGGAGAAATGCAAGATTACAGAGCAGCACAAGGTTGATCAGAAAGCTGTAGACTTGCGGGACCAGCAGTTGTTGTAATGGCTACGTTGTCAGACTCCCATGTAGTTGACCGCAGTTCGAGTACCAGACCCAGTGACTTTAAACTCATGCCAAGCATGTGGGCATGCATGCCCAAGATTCCAAGAGGAGAATGAAGGAGAAGGAATTGCTGCATGACCATCTCCTCTGGGGGGTGATTTCTCGCTTTCTGTCTCTCCATCTCTCTCTGTCTTTCTGGCGAGCACACATGCCCTATAGCAAAAACCTCTAAAAAAAAAAAAAAAAAAGCTAGATTTGCAAATTTTACTAATAATCAAAGTTGTTCCTCAGCTCCAGGGCTACCTGCGATCCGTGTTTGCCCTTCCAAATGGAGTTTATCCTCAAAAATTCGTGTTCTAAATTTCTTGCCAAGAACATAATTAAATAACTGATCCATGTGTGTGTGTGTGTGTGTGTGTGTGTGTGTATGGTTTGACTAGATATATATTAACTCAGTCACGTTTTTAAAGACCTTATCCCCAAAATAAAGTTAAATGTTGAGATATTGAGTACTGGGACTGCAAAACACAATTTGGAGGTAGGGGAAAGCAAATTCACCCCATAATATTCCAGACTCCAGGAATTTGGCAGTTTTCCTTCTCGCATCCTGTAATCACTGACCACCTCTGGCTAAACCTATGCTCTTAGGATCAAGCTTAAACTCCCATGACTTTTCTATGGCTTCTCTGATCACATAGCCATTCCATAGTTCCTTCTGCTTACTTTTCTACTAATGTCAAAGTAACCAGTGGCCAAGGAAGGCTGTTCTGCATGGAATTCGGAGTGACTTACTTACTCTACTTGACTCTACATTTCCTTCTTGATATTAAGAACAAATCTCCTCATTTGAATTTCAGCATCAATAAATCAATGTCAGTAATTCCATTTATGAGTTGGTCGCAGCCACTATGGTGCATGCTGCTGAGATCTGTGCTCTGCAAGCTGGAACCACACGGCAGACTGGAATTCTATTCCTGGTCCAGCCTCAAGGCCAGACTCAATAGCATGTGCCTGTGATCCCAGCAACTCAGAGAGAGCGAGCTGGAGGACTGAGAGCTAGATTCTGGCTTGTGTGCATGGTCATCATCTAAGACAGGGAGCAAGTATAAAAAGTTAACTGAGAATTAGGTAAGGAAGAATATAGCAAATAAACCAAAGTTTTGCAAGAAGGAAGAACTTCCAAGGGATAAGCACAGACAAGAAAATACTGGAACGTTTATGGAAGACTTAGTAAAGAAGAAAGTCCACATCCTTCCTTAACAGGGCATCTCAGAAGAGTAATTGTCAGCGTGGCTAGAAGAAAAGGCATCTAAGCCTCTCCTGGGGTTGATAACACCAGACCATTTTAGCAGTTTCCATTCAGTGCCCATTTGAAATGATTCATGACATGTTTCAAATGGCAGCTGGGAAAAGGAGGTCTTCTGGGACCCGGGCAAGTCTTTTTTTTTTTTTTTTTTTTTTTTTTGGAGGTTTTTTTTGATAAAGCACGT
>NW_006159674.1:4021444-4047208 GCF_000334495.1 Tupaia belangeri chinensis | reverse complement strand
CAGACAGAGAGAGACAGAGAGACAGAAAGCGAGAAATCACCCCCCAGGGGGGATGGTCACATCGTCGCAATCCCTTCTCCTCCATTCTCCTTTTGGGATCCTGGGCACGCATGCACACGTGCGCAGTGTGAGTTTTAAGCCACTGGGTCCAGGATTCGAACCACAGTCAACCACATGGGAATCCAGTGACATAACCATTATGCTAACTGCTGGTCCCTGAGCTAGTCTTCAAAAAATCATCTTGCCGAAAAATCAATTAAGCAAAGAATCGATTCACCAAATTTATCAATGTATTTAAAAATTGTTTTCTCTTAACTATTTTCAAGTTTACAATAACTAGTACTAGATGAGACGTAACAGATTTTTGAAGATTCGGGGAAGTTTTGGTTTACTGATTTTTACCTTGCTCTTCACACTACCATTTTAAGGAATATTTCATCTGCCCCAAAGCTAAGTATCCTGAGATGCTTTAATCTAATTATGAACACACAGACATGTGTATATATTTTGAATCTATACTTAAACACCATGATCATATTTTAGTGTTTACTATGGACCTCAGTTCATATTAATTCAAATGAATATACCTATTTTTTGTTTTGCCTTGCCCACGCTTTGTCTTTTTTTTTTTTTTTCAGTTTAGGTTTTTTCCTTAGTGTGCGTGCACAACAGAGAGAGAGAGGGAAAGGGAGAAATCACCCCTCAGGGGAGCTGGCCACTCCACAATCCCTTTTCCGTTCTCCTCTCAGGATTTTGGGCACATGAGCACATGTCCTGGCATGATTATCAAGCTACCAGGGCTAGGACTCAAACCATGGTTGGTCAAGTGGGAGTCCAGCACCTCAACTACCATGCCACCTGCTAACCCCACCCTTTGCCATTCTAAGACACTTTTCCACAAGTAGAATAATCCACTTATGTTGTTATTACAGTGATTAATAGCCAAAACTTAGTATGTGAATTTTAAATGTATGTGTACATCACTTCGTGTATAGTACCTCACTTGGATTCTTCACAGCTACTGAAAGAGGTGAATTTGAGGTTTTCTGTAAGAATAGCTTGGGGAGCATCAGGTGGTCACTGGAGAAACTGCGATTCCAAGGTCAGAACATGTAACAGCGCTATGGAAAGCTAGGACATTAACTCACGGAAAATCAGAAAAGACCTGAGCTGCAGTGACCCCTGGGAGCACTTCTAATGTATTATTTAATCTTTCCATCACCAGTTTGTATTTAGAGTCAATGTAGTTCAAACTTGAAGTCTTAATCAAGTGGTCCTTTATAATAACTTCATCTGAGCAGCCTCATTTCCTTTCTCCAATGGTTCCAACCTTTCTTTTTTCGGCAATTGTTAACAAGTCTATATCTTTGGATGCTTTACATAGCAGCATAAACATTCATTTCCTAAAAGACCGATATGGAATACAGCAGTGCCAAGATCAATTTTATTCAAGCCAAAAATATACTTCTCATTAATGAGAGAATAACAAGTTGGATTATGTAAGTATATTTGTAGAGCCTTTTGGGGATGGAAAAGTGTACCTCCTGACCCATTCATTTTGAGCACTGGCCTCCTGAGAAAGTTGGTGCATGGCCCCAAGTCCGATTGCTGGGTCATTTTCACAAAGTCAGCAGCAAAGCATGTAGATAGGGCTGTTCTTCATAGCAGTTAGTAAAACTGGAGTTAGATTTCCCAAGTTCTGATCAGCAGAAAAGTTCACATCACTTATTACTTAATATTTGGCAAGCTATTTAATCGCTCTCTGCTTTGTTTTTCCATTCATGAAATTAGGTGAGAAGTGAATAAGGTTACACATTTATGTGTGTGCATGTATTGTGTGCTAATTATGCATTTATGTGTGACACGTAACGGACACTGAATGAATGTTCAACTCGCATATACTGGAAAGGTATATGGAACATACCTTAGAATCACACACTTCCCTTTGTAAATCCTTCCTTTGTACAAGCCAAAGCTAAAACATTGAATTTAAACTGAATGTTATGATTTCTCTGATAGAGGATTTGTTCATTCATTGAAGAAATATTTATTGAATTCATACCATATGCCATGCTGAAAATGTAATGAAAAATAGTGGAAAATAAAACCGTCATAGTCTCTACCCTCAAGGAGTTTACAGTCTAGTACAGAGGACCCCAAACTATAAATAAAGCACAATTAGAATGCCTGTGATGAATTAAGTGAAAGAAAAGATGTCAAACAGATGTAAAATTCAAAAGTTCCTTTCATTTAAGCCTGTGCTTAAGATAGGTGGCAACTAGAATACAGGTATTTTATTACTTTCCTTGCTGAAGAGTATCCTAGTGGAAAATAAAT
Source organism: Tupaia belangeri chinensis (assembly GCF_000334495.1). Taxonomy (NCBI): domain Eukaryota; kingdom Metazoa; phylum Chordata; class Mammalia; order Scandentia; family Tupaiidae; genus Tupaia; species Tupaia belangeri. The sequence goes on along the minus strand of NW_006159674.1, from coordinate 4,044,871 downwards.
TATGCCCAGAGTTAATCTCCTTTAATATACTTGTGTCTGTATATGCTGAGGCTGGGATAGTAGGACACACCACACTTACTCACCAGAGATGATGAAGTTAAATGTGTACATCACCTAGCATATAGCTGTGCGCTATTAATCCTTGAAATGTTTCCTTAAAAGGAAAATACAAATGGAAAAATATAGAGGTAATATGTACCATAACAGAGGATATACCATAAAAGAGGCTGAGAGGAAAATGAGAGGGTAGAAAATACTCTGTCCGGGGAACCAGCAGTTAGCGTAATGGCTATGTCGCTGGACTCCCACGTAGTCGACCGTGGTTCGTGTCCCGGACCCGGTGGCTTAAAACTCATGCCGGGAGCATGTGCGTGCGTGCCCAGGATCCCAAGAGGAGAATGGAGGAGAAGGGATTGTGGCGTGACCATCCCCCCTGGGGGATGATTTCTCACTTTCTGTCTCTATGTCTCTCTCTGTCTGTCTGGTGAGCGCACGTACCCTATAGCGAAAATCTCTAAAAAAAAAAAAAAAAAAAAAAAAAAAAAAAAAAAAAAAAAACACTTTCTCCTCCTCCTCTAAACGCACAGGCACCTATGGCAAAAACAAAAAAAAAAAAAAAGAAAGAAAGAAAGAAATACTCTGTCTGCCTCCTCTGTACGCTCTGTCTTCTGTACCCTGGAGCCTCATAAACACCTAGGAGGGCTGAAAAGTACATGCCAATGAGTCTTGGGCTCCTCTGTGCCATTGATCCTCCTCCCATCTGGTCTTCATGGACCTAACTTGTCAAGGGAGGCATCTGATCTCCAGCACACAGTTGTAACAGGCTTTTCCATGCCCCAAAGAGACACAATTTGCACTAGCAGTATTGGTGACCAAATGGTGATTGAAAGTGTGTGTGTCCCCCAAATTCATATGGTGAAATCCTAACCTCCAATGTGGCATTAGGGGGTGGGTCTTTTGGTAGGTAATTAAGTCACAAGGGTGGAGTGCCTTAATAAGGGACCCCAGACAGATCCCTTGTTACTTCTCACCTGTGATGATTCATCTAGAAGACAATCATCTATGGACTGGAAACATGCCCTCACGAGACACCAAATCTGCTACTGCCTTGATCTTGGACTTCCCCTCCTCCAACTCTATGAGAAATAAATTTGTTATTTATGAGCCACCTATCCGTAGTATTTTTGTTACAGCAGCCTGGATGGACTAAGATGCTATTGTAGACTACCCCACATCACAGTTATACTTATGTCTTCCTAGGGAAGATATAGGAATCTAGTCACATTCCTTTGGAACCTTTATAACCAACCGAGGTGTGCCTTTAGCAGAAGGCATTTCACTGTCCCAGCAACAGAGTCACATTGTCTCCCTCCCTCCCTCACTCTTGGCCCACCTTCTCATAATCATTACTACTGTTAGCATGAGAAACATTGGACTGACCCAGCCAGGAACCAAAGAGAGTCAGAAAGGAGAAGATTGCACCGTGCTTTTTCAAAGAAAAAAAAAAAAAACAGGGAACTGTATGGCCAGGAGCCAGATAACACCTAATCAGTCAGAAGAGAGAGGTTGGGCTTCATTGGGCAACACATTAGCTTTGAACAAGACCAGAAATGATCAGTATGTCAAAAGCCTTGCTGTATAAATGAAGCAGCCAACATGCCGTATATAAACACTAAGTCAGGGGAGGAAGCATTTTCGTTTCTAAGGCTTTTAGACTCCCAAGGAAAAATTTAGGAGGTATAGAAGGAAAAATGTTTTGAATATAAAAGTATATTGTCACTACCATGATTTTCAAAGAGGAGAGGATTTCTTGGAGCATCTTTATATTGTACTTAATAATTCCACCAGAATTCTGATACCGCCTTTGACATCTCCTCTTCATACAATATAAATGTCCCATAAAAATCACTAGTATTGGGGGCCAGCAAATGGCATGGTGGTTAAAGGGGCTGGACTCCCACATGGCCGACCACAGTTCAAGTCCCAGACCTGGTGGCTTGCTATCTCACTTCCTCTCTCTGTCTCTCTCTGATCAAACTGGAAAATAATAATGATGATAATAATAAATAAAGTTAAATAAAATAATTCTTTTTTTAAAAAATCACTAGTATTAGGGCCAGCAGGTGGCGTGGTGGTTAAGGGTGCTGGACTCCCACATGGCCAACTGTGGTTTGAGTCCCAGACCTCCTGGTGGCTTGGGTTTTCACTTTCTCTCTCTCTCTCTCTCTCTCTCTCTCTCTCTCCCTCCCCCTCTCTCTCTCTCTCTCTCTCCCTCTCTCTCTCTCTCTCCAGCTTCCCCTCCCACCTCTGGACAAATTTAAATAAATAAATAAATAAAGTTAAATAAAATAATTCTTTTTTAAAAATCACTAGTATTTTTACCCATAGGAATATGTCTCATCCTCCAGGAGTGATACTGATGAAAAAGCAAGCCTGAGAATCCATGGCTGATGAATAAAGCACTAGACTTAGGAGACCAGAGGTCTTCATTTCACTTCAACCCATTTGTGACTGGCCAATCAGCCCCTCCTTTGTTCCTGAGCGGCTCCAGCTGTAATAGGATCCCAACCATTTCTGTTCATTTCTCCTGCACAGGGTGCTCATAAAAGGAAATAAGATCACAAACATGGAGGCACTCTTCAGAAGATGAAAATGTGTGCATACCTTATATTATAAATAACGAAAATTCTGCCTAGAGACCTCTGCTGAAAGACCAGGCATGTGTTATTCCTCTGTAATGATACCAGTCCTTTGTACTGTGTAGGGCTTGGAAAGGCAAAAGTATTTTTTTAAACATCAGGAGGTCACAGTTGCTCTCTACTAAATAGTATCAAGAGCCTGTTCAAGCTAGTTTTAACTGTACTGAAGTCAATCACAGAAATTTAAAACAGTTATTAATTAAAGAAATTACTTTCTATAGGATATGTTATATAAGCTTATTCTTCCTTTACAAAACACTTAGTTCACATTGAGAAAAACAAGTGGTTTCTGATGATAAAGCATATTGAAAAATACAGCCATAATCAGATAGTGAATGTTGGATAAATAAGATTTAGTCATGTGAGTCAGCCAGCTACTGTGGAAACAAATATGTTTTTTGAGTCATGCTGGCTATTAATCAGTGGTAGCACCAATGAACAGAATGAAACATTTTATCTCAAGCTGACTGTTGAAGTGTTGCTCATAATATTGCCCATTCGTTCTCCATAGAATTAGTCACGTGGCTGGCTTTGATAAAAGTGCTTGGCTTTCTATGTTTTCAGATTTCTTGAATATTGAACAGTGTTCCATGAAGAGATCAGAATAGTATATGATTTGAATTCCACTTGTGAGTTGATACTTTACTCATATTTTCAAACTTCCAAGTCACACCTGGAATAGGTGGGACCACCTTCTGAGTTGTTTGTAATCCTATCAGCCCAGTTAGAGCAAGCAAATATGACCATCAGTCAAAAGCACAGTTTCCTGAATCACCATGTCTGATGGCATTCTTTTAAAAGAATGTCAGCCACACCAGATAAATAGCTTGACCTTGGGCCAATCTGTAGTGGTTAAGCCCTGTATGTAGAGAGTCAGATCACACATGCACAATTGTGCAGTTCAAGTCCCAGCCCCAGTGGCTTGAAAAACATGTCAAGATTATGTGTGTATGTGCCCAAAATACTGACAGCATAGAGAAATGGAGGAGAAAGGATGTGGCATGGCCGTGCTCCATTGAGGGAATGCTTCTTTCTCTCTTCCTCTTTCTTTCTCATTCTTCCTCTTTTCTCTCTCTCTGGTGATCACATGTCCCTTTTGTTGATGGAAATGAAGAAAGGAAAATAATGGATATATATATATATATATATATATATATACACACACATATAATGACCTTACAGAGCAAGAACCCAACTTACACCTGATTTTGTTACTTAGGCTTACTATCTATTCAAGTCTGGGTTCCTGAATGGCTTCCTTTCCTAAGGAAAGACAAGCAGACTCAACAATCAATCAATAATTGCCAACAGAGCATCATATCACAATCGGACTTAGTCTATCTATATGGATTTTTATTTAGCTTCTCTCTAAGATACAAAATACTCTTCCTGTTCGCAAGGAGACTTCAAGGTAGTGGGGGCATCAGAGCATATTTTCAGAAAGTTAAACTACCATGCAAAATGTAATCATGTGACCGAAGTACAAGAAATGTCAAAGAGCGACAGCTGATTACATGGATGATATTGAGATGGTGGTTTGCCAACAGTTATCCTGGTAGTGCAGATGTTGGGGGTTGGGGCAGGGTAACTCTCAAACTGTAGCCCAAAAGAAGAGAAACAGCAAATAAAAGGGCATCAACCAAATCCCACAACCTGGCTTCAGTCTCTACCAGAGTAACTCTTATGGGTTTTATTTAGTTTAACTTTTTGTTTGTTTACTTTCTGTATTGAGTCCTCACATACAATTTCATATCAAGAGAGTTAAGCAGAGGGTGCTTTGGAAAATACCCTGATATTTCTCCAAAGAGAAAAATGGACCTAGGACGCTGGGGGAGAACAATTCTGCTGTCATTGCCTGAAGAGAGAGACTTGGAAGAATTCAAATGCATTCCTCTTAGCATTTGCAGTTAATAAGAGCAGAATGGGTCTGTATTAGTATAGGGGATGTGATTTTTACATTATACAAAAAAGAGCAAAATAATAGACAAACTCATGGTAGGCATTTGTTCTGGGCCACAGGTTTGTGTCCTCACAAAATGCAAGTGTTGAATCCCTAATTCCCAGTGTGTTGGTATTTGGAAATGTGGTCTCTGGAAGTAAGGGTGGGTCCCTAATGATGTGATTAGTATCCTTAGAAGAAAAACAGGAGAGCTCTGTACAAGCCAGGAAGAGGATGCCAACCAGAACCCAACCAAGCTTGCCCCTGACCTTGAACTTCCAGCTCACAGACTGCGAGAAATAAAAGTTTGTTATCTAAGCTGGGCAGTCTATGGTAATTTGTATAGCAGCCTGATCTGACAGAAACAGAAAGCATTCTTGGGCCATTAAGTACACACACACACACATACACACACACGCACACACATGAATTGGACAATTTAAGAAAAAAAAGTATTAGAAGAATACAGGAGTTTCTTGAAGAATTAAAGATGATGGGCTCAGCCTAGGTAATGCAGTTCATAGCATACCACACTACAGAGCTGGATGTCATGTAGCCAACCATGGATCCCTGGATTGGCCTGAGAACACACAAGACTTGTGTATACAGACATCCAAGATCCTACAGAGCTCAAGGATTGGTGAAAGGAGATCACAGTGTGGTAAGACCCAGTCGAGGGCGCGCTCTCTCTCTCTCTCTCTCTTTTTCTCTCTCTCATGTGCACATATGTTCATAATGTATATAGTGACCAACAAAACCTCATAAAGAACAAGAAAAATGTTGAGATTTATCCTTAGAATGTATTGATCATGCATCCTCAAGGATCATACTCATCTACACAGAGTTTTTTAAGGTTAAGAAACATGGGTTATAATGAGACTGACTAACAATGAGCTTTTTGTGTAGCATCTTAACAAAGTTGTTTTTACTAATGCATTGCCAGACCTTTGGGAATATGATCAGAGCCAAAGACCCCCAGAGGCCAGGATGAAGGTCCACAGCTAAGGAGTAAGAGGCCCTGAAGTGGGCATGGTAGCATCTGCCTATAGTCCCAATTACTCAGGAAGCTGAGGCAGAAGATTCTGAATTTGAGGCCAGGATGGGCAACTTAGCAAGAACCTGTCAAAAAAAAAAAAAAGAAAGAAAGAAAGAGAAAAGTCTACAGAGAAATAAAAAAATAACTGAGTCTAGAGACCAGGAGAAATTTTATGTGTCCTGGCATGGAACACAAAGAGGGAATCTGGGTCAGGAGGCAGGCAATTCCTGACAGTAACATTAGCATCAAAGAAAGGGATGAGGATATTATTAAATATAGTATAAATACATAAAATGTAACAATACTTGAAACCAAATCGTAACCCTCTCCTTGAAAAAGCATTATATTGCTTTCTTGGGAAGCATATATTTGAAATTATAATAATTTAGATTGTGTTAGGTTCTACTCAGAAACAGTTTGCTAAAAGATTGCCTTACATCAGATTTGAAAAACATAAGCAGACTTTTACCAAATATAGATACAAGGATCATAAACTGAAAATAGAAACCAGAAGACAGACTCTAGAAACCAAGGGAATATTGACATTGTATTACACTTGGCAGTAAGGAAATAGAAATCCATAGTGATTTACTACCTTTACATAAGAATAAAGAATTAGCTAAAAAAAAAAAAAAAAAGAAAACACTCAAACTCTCAGAAATGGTAAGACACTTTTTTGACAATAAGTAAGGAAGATTTATTTGACTTCAGAGAAAGTTGACAGAAAGGGACTAAAATGAAGAACAATCATATCACATATTAACTTTGTTCTTAAACATCCACATTTAATGTATCAACTTTGGCTGTTGTTATATGCCTTGGCAATTCAATAAAGTTACTGAAATGGAAAATTGAAAAATTTTATTGTGATATTTCCAATTTCTCCACCAGAGGAATAGTTTAATACTAAACCATTGCATATGCTTTCAGCATTCTCATTAAAGTGAGTGAACTATCATTTTTCTTTCTATGCCTACTTATCAGCAACTTTATTTACCAGTGCGTATTAAGTAGAACACAAGGCTCTCAGCACACCATTTGTGGTGGTACTTTTTGAGCAGGCAAATATTATCTATTGCAAAGATGTTGAATTTTAAAGCTGGAAAGAATCATAAGTAATTGAATATACATATTTCACATTATAACTCAGGAAACTGAGGCTCAGAGAGGCTCAGTAATTTGTCCTAAGTCAACACCTAGTCAACATCAGAGAAGGCGTCATGCTTCTATATTGTTTCACTGCAGCAGATGCCTCTGGGATCCTAACAGTATTAAAATAACTCATAGATGTTGAACACGGGCCTACACATTCTTGCCTGGCAAAAAAGAAAAGAGTGGCCAATGAGAAACTGAATTTTTTTTTTCTTTTTGGAGAGGTTTTTGCAATAGAGCATGCGCACTCGCCAGAAAGACAGAGAGACAGAAAGTGAGAAATCACCCCCTAGGGGGGATGACCACACCACAATTCCTTCTCCTCCATTCTCCTCTCGGGATGTTGGGCACGCACGCACACGCCCCCGGTGTTAGTTTAAGACACCAAGTCTGGGACTCGAACCGCAGCTGGCTACATGGGAGTTCAGCAACATAGCCATTACACCAACAGCTGGTCTCCCAAGAGCTGGAATTTTTTGAAAACCAACTTCTGCCTAGTCACAAGGAACTGGAGTTTACAAAAGAAGTCGAATTCTATTCATATTCACCCCTCACTGGGCCTGTATTAATATATTTTCTTATTGGTTTAAAAAATCTACCACCAGCCTTCACATTTTTTTTAATGTCCTAAAAATGACTGAATCAAATTCTATTTATATTCACCCCTCACTGGGCATGTATTAATACATTTTCCTATTGGTTTTACAAATCTGCCACCAGCATTCACATTTTTTTAAGTGTTCTAAAAATGGCTCTTGGCATCTCCATAATCTAACCGAATAACCATGACCTCCTAATTTATAAGACAATGTCTTCACAAAGCCACATTAATTTTTTCATTGGTCTTTGCAGAGCAAATCTACTTCTAATCTGCTACCTGCCATTAAGCCTTTCATATCGCTAATTCAGTTGCTTTTTAAACAATAATGTAAGCATGATTTTTTTTTGCCTCAGACTCCGCCTAAAACATTTATATTAACTATTAACCGTCCCCAGGCAGTGGGTTTGATCAGAAGAAGAATGGACTGGAGCTAAAAGAAGAAGGGCACATCTAACTCTCAGTTCAGTTGCCTATTAACTACATGACCTTAAGCAAATCACTTTTCTTGCTGAACTTCATGTGCAAAACGAAGGAGGTCAAGTTTATGACCTCTCACATCAAAACTCTACTTTTCTAACTGGATCATTTTTAAGTCAACTTTAACAATGACTATTGTTTTTACCATGAATTCCATGCCATTCACACCTAGAGTATATTTCAGTTCTAGCACTGAGACTAGTGAGTAGACGACAAAAAAGTGCAATATCTCCCTTTCTGCACTATGAACTCCCTAAAGGTTAACTCATTTTTATAGGCTCAGTGCCTGGCAGAGTTGACATTCTATAAATGTTTGATATACAGATGGATGGATGGGTGATTGCCACAGCATAATAGTAAGAAGAGTGTCTAAATTTACATTAGTTCTGTAAATAGCCCAGAGATCATTACCCTGAAACTTGTCAGAAGAGCTAGCACTTACACATAATTTTGCCTATTTACAGGATAATGGACTTCACAATGTATCTCTTACTGTCTGATCTTTCTGCCTACTCTTAACCTTCCTTCTTGGCCATAAGCTTTTTGAGAGCAAGCTCTGTGGGCCTGATTCATACCACCATGCCATACTTATTCATTGCGCTTATGAGCTCTTCCATCAATTTTAACTGCTTAAATGAATTTGAAATAGTGGCCAAATAAAATAAATGATATATTATGTAATAAAAGCAAAGCATACTTTTTCAGGTAGAAAGTTTTGGAACGTTTGTGATGATAAGATTCTGACTTTTTACTCTTTCACTTTTTTTATTAATGTTATTTATTTATTCCATGAGTAAGAATGACAGGAAGAGACAGAGAGATAGGCACCCCAAACAAGGTGTTTATGCCAGGGTCCACCCGCCATACCCCCTAGGCTGAGCCAGCCCCAAATCACAGAGAAGCAAGTGCCTGGCATACTCAGGGACATCAGACTTGAACCGGGAATCCTTCCCTTGAGTCTGCCTTCAGTGTCATGTTCTGTGCCACCATCCACACCCTACTCCCTTTTTACTCTTAATTTATGTCAATATTTCATTGCTAAGATAATTCACTTTTTTGGAGGGACTGTTTTCCTTCCTATTACTCAAAGGAAAGTTTCCTGGTTCAAGTTTGATGTCCCTGAGTATGTCAGAAACTTGCTTCTCTGTGATTTGGGGTTGGCTCAGCCTGGGGGGTGCATCCCAGCATAAACACCCTTTTTGGGGGGCCTATCTCTCTGTCTCTTCCTGTCATTCTTGCTCAGTTTACAATTAACATCTAATAAGATCTCCAGAGTGGTGGGGGGATCATGAGGAGTCTTAGAGATTTCCATTGCAATTCCAAAAAACAATCATAGTAATGTCATATTTTCATGGTTTCGTTTATATAAGATGCAGCATGTGGCATAAGTGTTTGTCCTGTCTTGCATACAAATTATCTCTACATTGCTCAATAAATTTTTTGTCAAATGTTAATACTCTATGTGACAGGAAAAAACTCCAAGTGGGATGTCCCACTCTCCGTTAGCTTGCTATCTTGTGATTCTGGGGATTTTCTTTAAGAATATGTCTTTTTGTTCGTTCTCAGTCTTGTCCATTTCTTCCATTGAGGGATATTTTTTCTTATGCACAGCTCTCTTTCAAGACAACATAAGTTTCTTGACTGGTAGCTCATAACATTCACACATTCACAGTTCCATACTGGCATAAATGATCTATATTAACACATACATAATGTTAATATTTTCTAACTCAGCTTTTAAATAGTCATTGCAATTCTAATCATGCTATTAATCCCTTGTAGTATACTCATTATTACAAATATGATTTGTTCATGGGGAGTGTCATGATCATAAGCAGTATTTTATGTTACTATTATAAATGGTATCCATAAACCATAATTGTTAGAAACATCCTTAATGTATTTACTATTTGTTTCATTAGGTCCCATATCATCAACATGGACATATTTATATCTGTGTAAATGTCAAGAGAACTAACTAATCTCTTACTCCTAAAATATTCCTTTATGTCCATGAAAATAGTAGCTAAGATTTGTGAGTCAGTTACTGTGGTTGATCACCTCATTAATGTTTACAAGGATGCTATGAGGTAAAAATTTTAATTATAACCATTTTACAGATAAGAAGACTGAGGCATAGACAGGGTAAATAATTATCCAACTGTTGTAGTAGATAAGTAATAGAGCTAGAAATAGCACTAGAATATTTCACTCTGTGTTACTGTGTTTTGAGGGTAACGATGCTCATTTTGGAAGTTACCATCTCGTTTGCATTTGTATAATTATTTCTCTAAACTTGAGTTTGCATATCATTTTTAAATTCTATGTTAAAACCAGAAGTATATAAAAAGTGTAAATTGAAATATTTGTGATAGGAATTACATCCTATCAGAAACATAATGAATCATTACTTCTGAGAAGTTAGCGAGTAAATCAAAGAAGTATAACGTAAGTATTATGCAATTATCAGCATAGTTTTCTAACTGTGAATTTGCTAGTGTTGACTGATTAATTTTAGAGTTAATAAGCTTATTCACTGTGTACCTTAGCAGCTTTTTCTTTTTAGTGTGTAAGGTTTAAAGTTTAATTTCTTTTCACAAAGTGTAATCAGATTTTTCAGCTGCCAAAAGATAATAAAGTAAAAATGATTAAAAGTAAATTTAACCACAAAGCTTCTGATAGTACCATATTACATTTCATCCATTTATGATTTGATTTTTGTAAAAAGCAAATATATAAAATCTGATATTCCTTGTTTCTTTTATTATTTTCCATTTGATGTAGTCCCAATTAGTATCAGCTTTGTAAGGATTATGTGCATAAAATAGATATAAAACCATATCATTCTGAAAGTTTAAAGAATCTGTGAACGTTTTAGAAAATATTCCTAACATCCTATCTTAATAAAGATAGCTTATGGATCGGAAGTATTTCCTGGTTTGTTTTCTGAAGCTGAAACCATATAAAACTTATCCAAAATATTCCCTGCTTTTAAATTCACTTGGTGAAACTTAAAAAGTTTAAATATTTACACTGGGAAGCAAATTATGTGCCTTAAGATATAATATATGGTCTTTATTATGTTAAGAGATATTTTTATACAACTAATTGGTTGAGAGTTTTGAATCCTGAAAGAATGCAAAATGTTGTCAAATGCTTTTTTCTGCATTTGCGGTGATCATAAAATTTGTATTCTTCATTCTGCTAATATGGTATTTCACATGTATTGATTTACATATGTTGAACCATCCTTGCATCCCAGAGATAAATGCCACTTTAATCATAGAATATGATTCTTCTAATGTGCTGATGAATTCAGCATTATCGTGAGGATTTTTGCATCTATGTCCATCAGGGCTATTAACCTATAGTTTTCTTTTCTTGTAGCATCCTTATCATCCTTTGATAAGAGTGTAACACCAGCTATGAAAAATGGGGAAGGAAAGGTAAATCAACATCATAAGAGGCCAGCTGAAGTGGCACAGAAGAGAGGTAACACAGCACTCCATGGTGCTGAGACCATATGGAGAAGTCCTGGGATTACATCCTGAGAGCTTCCTGGACACATTGGCTGAGGCCAGGGGTAGATCATAGCACGAAGACCCTGTGAAGATGCCTCTCTTCCTGTCTCCCTCTCTTATGGAGGAAATAAATAAACGTTAAAAAAAAAAAGCACAATGATATATCACAATGATATCTACATTCATAGATATCATTCATTCATTTGTCATTCATTCATTCTACACTCATTCCTGTTAGAATGCCTATTATCAAAAAGACAAGAGAAAACAAGTGTTGCTGAGGGTGTGGAAAAAAGGACCTGTACACTGTTGGTGAGAATATAAATTGGCACAGCCATTATGGAAAATAATATAGAGGTTCCTCAAAAAATTAATAATAGAACTACCATATGATCCAACACAGAGCATGTATACAAAGGAAATGAAATCAATATCTCAAAGAGAGATCCACACTCCCATGATCAATGCAGCATTATGCTATGCTAAGATATGGAAACAACTTAAGAGTTCATTGACAGATGACTGGATAAAGAAACTGTGACACACACACACACACACCCTGCATATTATTCCACCATAAGAAAGAAGAAAATTCTGCCATTTGCAGCAACATACAAGAATCTGGGGAACATTAGACACTTCAGTAGCTTTTAAGTATTCTAGTAAAAATTAAGAGATAACTATTACAAAAAATTAAAGAGATGATGGATATGTTCATTTATTTGAAGTAGTCATTTTATTATACATATATATATATATACACCATCACCTTCTACATCTTAAATATGTACAACTTTTACTTGTTAATAGTACCTCAGTAAAGCAGAAAAAAATGAATAAAGTGCATATAGTTTTGATTTCCTCAAGCCATGAAGTTAAGAGATGTGAAATGAATACCTGACCTAAGTAAGAACCTATTTTTGTGGTTTCTGGAAAATGTGGATAATTAACTTGTTAAAGAAGTTACTCAAATTAACCATTGGTCATACTGTGAACCCTTTGGTCATGGTTGACAAGGCTGTGTTAAGCAATAATGCTTACAATACAAAATTCTATGTACAAAATTTTTTACTTGAAATGAGCTCCAAGATCCCATTAGCAGACTTAAATTAGGGTTGGACTAAGGCAAACAGGTAAAATAAGGGAAATGTTCATATTCTAGTTATTTTTATACCTAATATTAACTATAAAGATAAACCATATACTCTATTCTTTTTGTAAGTTAAAAAAAAAACAGCTAAATATCCAAAATTTCCTAAGATTCAACCAACTAGGTTGAGCTTTTTGAGGATATAATCTGAATTCAGGGTAGCATGGCGAGTTTACCACAGCAGAATGTGCACTAACCTAAAATCTTCTACTCCTTTAGCAGACACTGCCCAAGTAGAGTGTAAGACAAAATAGCTAAGAACTGGACCTAGCTGCAGTGGTGTGTGCTGTTAAGATGCTGTGCTCCAGGGCCAGCAGGCAGTATGGTTCAGTCCAGGTAGCGCTGGACTCCCATATAGTTGACAGCAGTCAAACCCCAGACCTGGCATTGGTTTTTCACTCTCTCACAAATTAAAATAATAATAACAACAATAAATTAAATTAATAATTCTTTTTTAAAAAAAAAGGTACTATACTCTGTAGACTGGGACCACCCAGAAGACCCAGGTTTCATTCCCTGTTCCATCTAAAGCCAAGTACAGTGCTGTGCACAGGTGGTCCCAGATATTTGGGAAACTGAGGCAGGAAGATCACAATCCAGCAAGATTCTGTCTTCAAAACATAATTAAAAGAAAATAACAAGGAACCAATTTTCTGAAGAAAGCTGAAGAGCACAAGTAAGATGACATTATGAAAGTATACTTGGCTATATCACATCTGCCATTTTTCTTTAGAAAAATCCTTGAGAAGTCCTTAAGACACCAATTATTCTTAAGTGGCCAGTAATCCAATTTTACTGGTTATAAATTTACATGAGTGTCAAGCTCCCCTTTTAAGTTCTTTTGAGCTCTGAGCTAAATCCTTTGCTTTAAACCAATCAACTTCAAAAAAATGATATACATAGCTAGTCTACACTAGTATCAGGATCTTGACTCCTCTCATAGCACCTGGAAAACTTCATTGCCCAATGTACTTGCAATTAGGTGACACCGTATGACTACTTCGAGCCAATAAAATGAAAGCAGGAGTAATAAGACTCATTTCTAAAGTCTGAAGAACTGAAAAGTCCTGTACAAGTCCCTTTCTTCACAATCACCAAAGAGGACTTGTACTGAAATTACAGAGTCATAGATGCCAAATTGCCAAGTCACCACATGAACGACCACTGCAGTGAAGAGTTCTCAATCCCACTTGGTCTTTACATTAGGAGGAAAGAAACTTTGTGTTAAGGGATTAAGAGTCTGGAGTTGTTGTCTTGCCAATAGCCTAGTCTATCCTGAGTACTCCTATCTTCAAAAACATATAAAACAAAATAACTGATAATCCCTCCAATACTCTGCCTAGTAGGTATTACTGGGCTGTTTAAAAAATGCATTAAAAATTTTGAATGAAAGTGCTCTAAAATGACATCAGGAATTAGATTCTGATTGTTTTCCAATTCTCCATATTTTCTCTACTTCAGAGACTTTTTAAAAAACAAAAACAGAATATTTAAATTTAAAAACACACTCTTCCCAGAAAGATTTGGTTCTTTCCATTTTTCATTTATTTTGTTTGTTTTAGAAAGAAACTTTATTTAGGGTTTGAGAGTGAAAATTTGCAACTAGAACTGAAATTTGATATGTAAAATCCTTATTCCTATGTTCTCAAATGTATCCAGAGAGAATTGGATTAAAACCTTTGGAGGCCCAAGCACTGGAGGCTTTTGTTTGGCCTTTACACCTCTACTCATATGTACTTCAAAGTGGGTAGGTATAGTGGTTAGTTTTGGGTGATAACCTGACTGGACTAAGGAATATCTAGAAAAATGCATTCCTCCGGGTGTTTCCAGGAGGGATTAACATGGATAGTTAGCAGACTAGTTGCAGAAGATTTGCCCTCAGTGAGAGTAGGCATGGACAAGCTAATCAATAAGGGGCCCAGAGAGAATAAATAGAGAAGAAAAAACAATCCCTTCTGAGACAGAGCAAGATGGACTTGTCTTCAGCATCCTAACTCCCCTGCATTGAGAGTCCAGCAGCCCCTGAGTTCTCAGGTTTTCAGCCTCAGAATATGAATTTTATCCTCAGTTTTCCTGCCTCTGAAGCCTTCAGATTTGAACAGACCCACGCTACCAAACTCCCAGGATCTCCAGCTTGTAGACAGTCTGTTATGGGACTTCCTATGCCTATAAAGACACGAGCTGATTCCCCCAATAAACTCTCTTTTATATATCTACACAAACCTATTGGTTCTGGTTCCCTAGAGAACCCAGGCTAGACTAATATAGCAGGCAAATTCATACATATGTGTAAGGAATTCTAACCAAGTTTTTTCCTATAACTACACTGTTTCTCCTTTCTCTTTAATTTTTTAACCATCGAAGATTAAAGTGTTTTCAAAAAAGCTCTTTCCCCCATTATTGCTAGCACCCTAAGCAACGTTCTATATTGTTCATATAACCAATTACCATCATGTCATCAAGTTCCAGAATAAAAATTGAGAAGGATAATATAATAATAAAATAATAATAATTTACATCACAGGATAATAAATGTATGTGTGTGCATGTGTATGTATATATATGTGTATGTATATATATATATATACAATTTGATCCAAAATAGTTTTAAGAATGCACCAACAAAGCAATATAAGTTTCAGTTGTAAAGACAATCATTTTCTTTTTTTTTCTTTTTTTTTTTCTTTTTTTGTAGAGGTTTTCGCCAGCCAGACAGAGAGAGACATAGAGACAGAAAGTGAGAAACCACCCCCCAGGGGGGATGGTCACACCGCAGTCCCTTCTCCTCCATTCTCCTCTCGGGATCTCGGGCACACACGCACACGCGCCTGGCATGAGTTTTAAGCCACCGGGTCTGGGACGTGAACCGCGGTCCACTACGTGGGAGTCCAGCGACATAGCCATTACGCTAACTGCTGGTTCCCAAGACAATCATTTTCTAGACTTTCCCATAGTCCTGAGCCATAAAAGGGTTACCTATATGTAATCTTGCCAAAAAAAAAAATGGGCTCAGGGCATTCCAACCCTATTGGCAACAATTGTCTCTGCTTTTCCCTTGCTTCTTGCTCTCACCTGCTCTACCCAAATTCTGAACTTTGGGTGCTTGCACTTTGACGGATTTGGAAACTTGATCAAAGAATTTGCTTCCTAGCTTTTGATCCCTGACGTACTGCAGAATTCCAAGTCCAATGTATGAGGCCTGTAGCCCATCCTATTCCGTTTCTGTTTGGAGAAAAAACTAGTAGAGCTACTAATTAGTGAGTAATTGCAATACTTTATTCATGTGGTAGGCACTGACTATACATCACCTCAATGAATTTCCACAATGGGCCTGATTAGTAAGTTCTTTCGTGGCCTTAGTGATTAAGGTAACCAAGGACCTTTGGAAAAGTTAAATGTTCATCTATCTCAATTCTGAACTTTTAGCTACTACTTAGACATCACTGCACCCAAATTTTCATTAAAAATATATATTTTCTGAGCACGTATGTTGTTCTTGGTTCTGTACTAAATAATGATACAGATGTCAACAATATAGACAGACCCTCTAATTTCATGGAGATTGCATTTTCATGGAGATCCTGTCATAAATCTATAAACAAATCATTTTTAAAAGTGGTAAGTGACATGAAGAAAATAAAATAGTTACTGTGATGAAGAAACACTGCAGAAGCAGGTGGCAACATTAAAGAGGTAGTGAGGAAAGGAATGCTGGGAAGGAGTCTGTTATTTGAAAATCTGGGCTCTGAACACCACTGACTGAAGGAATTACAAGTTACAGGGTCAAGAATAGGCATGCTGTCTTTGAGAAAAAGAAAGTCATCTAGAGCCACTGAGCTTAGTGACTCAGGGAAGTCTTGCAGAAGAGATCAAAGAGGTAGAACCAGTCTTCCAGGGCCATATTACCTATGCTAATTCCAAGTGCAATGAGAGCCTCATCTGAGGGGAGGAAGGGGTGGCATGATTCTGACACCATTTTTTAAAGCAAAAACAATGCAGCACTTTTAATAATAAATACAGAGAGAGGGGCCGAGAAAACTCTGAATGCATAAGGTGACAAGACCAAAAGCACGAAAAGCGAACAGACTTTCTGCACCCTCAGAAATCAGTTTTTTGTTTGTTTGTTTGTTTGTTTGTTTTCAGAAATCAGTTTTAATCCAGGAAATAATGAAGTACACAAGAGAAGAAGGATCGAATTTTTAATTTACTCCTATTTAAGGATGTCTATGGGAATTACTTTTTCAGACTGGGAATATTCATCTAAGCTGAAATGCCCCCCTTTCAGGTTGGCATCTAACAGGTGCCAGTTTCAGAATTCCAGCTAACCCCTGCAATAAATGCCAGGTGCTGCGGTTTCTACTCACTAAGCATGTTAAAGATGGAAAACGGATATATTCCTACTATAAAATAATTAGGCACTAGACATTGAGAAAACAAAACAGATAGACTTCTGACCATCTAACACGCATCTTCTTTTATGGAAGGAGAAAAGACGGTGCCCACATGTACAAAATCCATCTGGACGTATTACGAAGATGTCTCGTTACCACCCAGTGTTTCCTTTTGTAATAAAACACAGACGGCATAGTACTGTAAAAATGTAATTTTTTTCAAACTCTGAAATCGTGTTAATAAAAAAAAAATGAAATGAATCTTCTGCACAATAGGCATGAATTTGGTATAGAATTTACAAGCCACATTTATAGGATCTATAAATAAATGTCCAGATTTCTTTCAGGAATATTCTCTACCACAGCAGCTCCCAAAGCTGGGAGGGGGAAAATGTAGGAAAGTATAAACATAAGATTATAACCAAATCTTACATTTATTTTTCCTTCAGCCCTTGGCATAAAAATCTCATATTAACCTCGTGTATCAGAAATAGCATAAGAAATATAGCTAACAAGCTTAAAACCTAGAGTCTAGAGCTAGAAATTCAAATGTAGAAGGAAAACACAGAAACCAAGGTTACTTCCAGAATAAATATGAGTGTCCTAGAAGTAACAAAGAGAAAATGTTCAGTGTATTTTAACAACTAAACTGCAGGGTAACTTCATGCCCCAGGGAAAAAGAAAATCTTTATTTTCTCATAAAAAAACACATACATTACGAGAAACATAAAAGCTGTAACTATGGAAAGGCCATCTGGGTAACTAGATTATCTCCACAATACACTCTTCACTATTTTATTTGGTCTTATTTTAAGTACCTCAGGAAATTAGGTTTCCATCTCTCTCTTTGAACATTTTTTACCAAACCATTAGATATTATTGCTAAGTAGTAACCAATCATCCCTTCCAACTTCTTCAAAGTATTCTGCCTGCCCATGCAGTACTGGTATTTTTATTACTATTTCCTCATCAAGAACATCTCACCAAAATAATATTTTGATGACGGTTAAAGTTCTGATTGGGAAAACAGTAACTGGTGGTAGATTTGTGGTCAGTTAATATCTGAAACCTCAAGGAGAAAAATGAAGTCATTTTTAAGGTCTTCTCTCACGTTTATTAATTGGAAAATAAACAAGTATGTAGGAGATATCCTTTTTGCTTCATGGGCACCATTTGAGGTACAGACGTTTGGGGAATTTGGACACCCTTGGCTGCCTGACACATACACAAAAGGGCACAACAAGGCACAGCCAAAGGTGTCCTGTTTTTTTCTAACTCAGACAAGAAATAATAATGTGCTCACCAAGCTTCACTCCAAGGCAGCACCAGCTTCTATCATAGTGGAAAATATGCAGAGTAAGAAATCAAAGGGCTTGATGTCTAGTCTCAGTTCTGCCAGAATCCAGTGGTTTGACGACAGTCAAGCCCTTTGGAATCTCTGAGCTTCAGCTTCATTTACACCATGAACCATAGCTGAGTATTCCTTCAAACCTGAAATCTTATGATAGGATGATATTCACCTAAGAAAAGAGAATTGTACAATCCTTTTACTAAAGATGTGCTGATAGCAATTATTGCACGGTTTGGGACTGAATAACTGAAAATGTTTAAATTCTTCCTGCAGGTATGACTATACTAAGTTTTACAGTGGAGAGGAGGGAGCGTTTTGAGAACATGAAGAATGTAGGATAAAACCTTTCTTACTTGTGAGATAGAGCAGTAAGAAGAGTTTGACCACATTTAAATATCACTTAAAATCCCAGCTTCTAAGGATGCATTTCATCGTAGGGAAAATCAACTCGTTTTAAAAAGATAGATGACAAAAAAGTCATGTTACTATGATCTGTAGTAATTCAAAACTGGAATAGCAGACTAACCAAAACCTCTAAGTAGGCCCCAAACTCCTTTTCCTTGGCAAATTCCATCTCTTCTGACAAATACCACTGTAAATTAGCAAAATTTCTTCTCTTATTTCTTTTAAAACCATGGAAGGACCAAAAGGCAGAAGAGGAGGGAAAGATATAAAAATTTGTGGATAATCCATACTCTATAGTCTGTAACTAAGAACTTGCACTTAGGGACCAGCAGATGGCGTAATGTTTACATCGCTGGACTCCCATGTAATCAAACGCATTTGGACTCCTGGACCCGGTGGCTTGAAATTCACACGGGCCAAGTGTGTGATCCCAAAACGAAAATGGAGGAAAAAAGGTTGTAGTGTGGACATCCCCCCTAGGGGGTGATTTCTTGCTTTCTGTCTCTCCGGCAAGCACACATGCCCTATAACAAAAATATCTCTTTAAAAAAAAAAAAAAAAAAAAGAGAAGAAGTTGCATCGATTTGCTGTTCTCTTTTAAGACCAGGGTTCTGAGTTCTAATAAATTATTTTACTCCTCAATATGTCTATCAACAGTTTTCAAACTTTTCTGATAAGATATTTCATTAGTTAAAAAGTGTTTACTATAGGGGGTCAGCAGGTGGCATGATACTTCAGTAATTGGACTCACACATGGTGAGCTGGGATTCAAACCCCAAACCTGACGGCTTGCTTTCTCACTTTCCCTCTCTCACTTTCTCTCTCTGCTCGCTGGTGTGCTTTAAAGCAAATTAATAATAGTAATGATAACAGTAAGTAATCCAATTAAATAATTATTTATTTAAATGTTTGCTATATATCCCCAGTATGTACTTATTAATTTATTAACCAGATTGCTTATTACATATACCACTACAAGTGATAAAATATATACAGGAATAAAATTGTTTTAAAAATCATTTAATGATGGGACCAGCAGTTAGCCTAATGCCTATGTTGCTGAACTCCCATGTAGTCGACTGTGGTTTGAGTCCCGGACTCGGTGGCTTAAACTCATGCCAGGTACGTGTACATGCATGCCCAAGATCCCGAGAGGAAAATGGAGGAGAAGGGATTGTGGAGTGGCCATTCCCCCTGGTGGGGTGATTTCTCGCTTTCTCTCTCTCTGTCTCTCTCTCTGTCTTTCTGGTGAGCGAACACGCTCTACAGCAAAAACCTCTCCCCCCAAAAAAATCATTTAATGATGAAATAGATCATATATGTTAATATCTTACTTGCCATAATGTTTCATTTTATCATTAGCCTTCTCTCAAAATATAACATATAATGCAGCCAAGGCTCATTGTTAATAAAAGTGAATGTAAATCCATTTTTCAAATGTCTTTTCGACTATACAATGAAAGGAAAAAACTGACTTTCTGAGACCACATTAGCTAAGCATCAGCATTGTTACCCTCCTGGTATGGCTAAGAATACAGCAGGAAAAGCATCAACTCCACCAGTTTCCTATTGTGGCTTAGACTTGTATTAGTATTACCTTCTTTGCAGAAATCCTCTTCAGCTGCTTTTCCATTTCGTGACGTGTAGTTTGGTTAAAACTGGATAACAGAATCTTTCATTCTTCGAGTGAACACATGGAAGTATCAATAAAACATGACACCATGGAAATGAAAGAAGTACAGGAACCGTATGGGAGCCTCTCCACGTTCTTGCTCTCTCAGTGTTTCTTCAGGACATCTCTGAAACAGAAGCCAAGAGACCAGCTGACCTCAGAGCAAGTGAGGACACCCATCTGTGTGTGGCGTATTTACAAAGCTTAGTTTCCCTTTTAACAAAAAATATAAATGAAAATGGTAATATTTATTCCCCAAGTCATCTTTGAAGACCAAGAGTATAAACAGTGTTGTTGTAGGTAAGTGAATCTGTTATCTGAAGTAGCCAGCATTTTGCTTGGATATCAATGGGTCACAGCTACATGGAGGCCTTCACTACATATGACTCCAGTAGGGAACTTTCATTTGAGAGGCCTTTGAAATGTTTGTAGGAAATGTGTATTAAGAAAAAAATTATGAATGGATTTCAAATAGTTTTTGCAACAAAATAAACTGAAATCTTAAGTCCATTTTTTCACAAACTTTTTGACATCTCTTAGGGTTTAGAGGCTGAGTTCTCTCTGAAAATAGCCATTTTTGTCACAGTGACTGGATCGCTCTTTCTCCTCAGGGCTTCAACCACTCCTGATCTCAGAAAAAGACAACAACAAAAAGTATTTGGGGACGCTGGAGGCAGCGGGCCGCAGCACTATAAAAAGTAAATGTTCATCTTGAACACTTCTATTTTCAGGTCAAGATAATATTACTCTCAATGCCTCCATTATTCTGGGAGTTGCTACATAGGGTTGTGGACTGGTTAAAGGTCACACCATTGCACCACTCCATTGCATTAATAATCTTTAAATGATTAGTGATACTGTGTGAGTGTAGATTATATCTAAATTCCTTCCTTCTTTTGTATTTTTTGGCATTTGTCTTAATCTATTTGGGCCACCATAACACAATACCATAGACTGGGTGACTTACACAACAGAATTTATTTCTCACCCTTCCAGAGGTTGGGAAGTCCAGGATCAAAGTGCCAGCCAACTCGGAGCTTAGTGAGGACTCTGATTTATAGATGGCCACCTTCTCCCTGTCTACTCACAAGGACTTCCCTGGGTACAAGGACTTTTATCTATCTGGTTCACTCTTTGTATTGCCATACTAAGTTCCAGGCACTTGATGAGCTCTCATTCAATACATTAAGAATAGGAGCCAGCAGGTGGTGTAATGGTTAAGGCATTTGACTCCCACATGACTGACTGTGGTTCGAGTCCCAGACCCAGAGGCTTGAAACCTACAGTGGGTGCATGTCTGCGCATGCCCAAAATCCCCAGAGGAGAAGGGATTGCAGCATGGTCATACCTACGAAGCAGCAGCAGAGAACGGGAAGGGGAATATTTCTCACTTTCTCTGTCTCTCCAGTGAGTGCATGTGCCCTAAAAGCAAAATTCTCTAATAATAATGCTTTAAGGATGAATGGATATTGGAAGCTTTGAGCAATCTCAAAATTAAATCTTATAAGTTGGGGACCAGCAGTTGGCATAATGGCTATGTCGCTGGACTTCCATGTAGTTGACCGTGGTTTGAGTCCTGGACCCAGAGGCTTAAACTCATGCTGGGCGCGTGTGCATACGTGTCCAAGATCCCGAGAGGAGAATGGAAGAGAAGGGACTGCAGCATGGCCATCGCCCTGGGGGGGGCGATTTCTCGCTTTCTATCTCTCTGTCTCTCTCTGTCTTTCTGGCAAGCGCTCATGCCCTATAGCAAAAACCTCTCAAAAAAAAGAAAAAGAAAAAGAAAGAAAAGAAAAGAAACAGTTGAAGGAAATAGAGATATTGAGTAGAAAATAAACTCATTAGATGACAGAACTACAGAGTCTATGCTTTCTAGCTTATCTTTACTATTATTTAAACTCTAAGACAAAGCCAGTTTTACTACTCCAGAGAACTGTTTGGCCTCCTCTACCATCAGTTTGTTAACTCATTTTTTTTGTCAATACAATTTTACCCTCCTCTAACAGCATAATCATATTACACATGTAATCTACTTAATAGTCCTTAGAAAAATATTATTTTTGCTAAAAATAATAGATGCTATTAGCCCTACATTATTCAAGCTCAAGCAAAAATTATACAGCAGAAGCATCAGGTCTACAAATAACCTTCTTTTCAATGATTGCCAACTGTCTCTCCCATAAACTTTTATACCAGCTGTTAAAAGCTCTTCAAATTGATCTTATTTTCACTACTCCTTCACATCACAGAGGACATAAAAAAATAAATAAAAATTTTAGAAAGAATACAGTGACAAAGTTCTGCAGATGAGGTGGTAGTGTCCAACTAGATCACCTTCCTCACTGGAAGGTCTTTGTTAGAGGTGGCTATACTTAGAACTTGTTGCAGAACTGAGGCATAAATGTGCTGGTTTCTAGTTGTTTTGGTTCTAGGATTTTTTTTTTTTTAATTAAGTTTCTAAAACCCTTCTACTAAAATGTCTCCAGGCTGGGACTTTGATCGGCGAACGTGCAAAAGGCTGCAGCAGTGATGGAGATTCTCTGTAAACTCCGTAATACCACAGCAAATGTGTGGTTTGTGACGTCAGCAGAACCCTCAGCTAGAACTGCTAGTTCCCATCTCTTGGCTAGAGAGCACCTCTGCAAGACAAGGCTGACCCTTGACACCACCAGAAACTTTCCTCAGACTTGGCCTCCCTTTGCAGGAGTTGCTCCCCGCCTGGCGCCCCCTTCGAGTCCCAGAGGTGGGACAAGGGAATGTCTGCACTGAAGCGGGAGACCCCAGACCTGGGGGCAGAAGGATTGGGTCCAGGCATCTGAGCCCTCAAGGGCCAAGTCCCTGGGCTTGTGCAGCGGGGCCAGTGTGCGGGGAGGTGACAGCTCTGGGGGGCAGGGAGGCGGCTCAGGGTTTCCGGGAGCCTCTTGCGCCCCGGGCCCTGTCCGCAGGACCGGCGGCAGGCCGCGACGACAGGGAGGGACCGCAGCCCCGGCCCCGCCGGGGTAACGAGGCGGGGGCCCCGTGGGGGAGGGAGAG
>NW_006159674.1:4014145-4021367 GCF_000334495.1 Tupaia belangeri chinensis | reverse complement strand
TGGGGTCCGGGGGGGGTCTTAACCAACTCCCCGCCCGAGCGTTCCGAGCATCCCTGCTACCCCGGGACGGGTGGACCTGGTTACCTCGGGCTGACCTCCGGCCGCCGATCGGACCCGGCCCGGGCCCCGAGCGTGCTGCTTCCAGAACACTTGGGGGTTTCCTGCACCCTCCTGCCCCCTCCTGCACCCTCCTGCCCGGCGCCCCCAGCGCCCGCGCGTGCTCTCTGGCGCGCACAGCCTGCGGGCGGAGCGGGGCCGGCGGGATCAGAGGGATAAAGTCAGTGTCGGGCGGAGGGGGGGACCTCGGCGGTGGACAGCACCCTGGGGTCTTCTGGAAGGAGGCGCACCTGCCGCTCCGGGTGCTCGGCCCTCAGGTGATGCGGAATTGGTTTTTCTGGGTTTATTGGCTCCGAGAGCCCCGGGCTGTAAAAAGGTTGGGGTCAGGAATTAGACTCTGATTTCTGGACGCGTGCTTTGGCCTGATCTCTAACACCTTTGGTGTCTGGAGAAGTGGACTGGAGGACTCCTGAAAAGTTTGAAGTGGGATTCAGAGGAGCGCAGCCGTTTTAAACTTGTGAATGAAAAGAAAATGTAAACTCTCTTAGTTTGAATTAGCTTCTGTTTTTCCATAGTCATGCGTGCCTTTTAAGAGAACAGCTGGTGATGATATTGAATATTGCGTCCAGCGGGCTTGACATTGCTAGAATTGAAAACTAAGGTATAGTTGGAAGAATACCGACCGTTTCCTCGTGTACCTTTTAATGTGCTGTGTTACGGGGAGATATGTATGTGAGGAATGTTGTCACACCACCTCGCTGTTGGTGAGGTGTCCCCTGGTGGTGGCCACCTGACCTGTGACAGAGCCCAGGATATTCGTGTTTTATTGCACATATTTTAGATGCGTGCACTCCTGCTTCCGGGGCCTCTAGCTTCTGTCTCTGGTGAGAAGAAAAAGGTATCACAAACGTGCCCTGGGCACATTTGTGAGCAAGGAGGAATGCTGTAGATTTTTTTCCCCATGAAAGTTTTCAGTACTGGCCATTTAAAACCCAAAGCATTGTTTACCACCTGTCAGACCCACTCGGAAGTGTACGGATTAACTAATAAAAATTTGTAAAAGGCCTCCCGAATCTAAAATTCCATAAATATGCTAAATAGTAATAATCTACCCATTGTTAAATTTATGAAGCTGCTTCTGCCATGCCTACCGGATGATTTAGATGCATGTTTCCTGTCAATTAAACAATGAGTTTGGAGTAAAATAATGAGTTCAATTCACAGCCTCTGAAACTTTGAAATAAAATTTCTCCCATAAGGCAGCATCGGCAGAGAGCCATAAAGTAAGCAGCGCTTCAAAAAGTTATATATGGAATGGCATTTACCTTATGGTTGGGGGAAAAGGGACCCCGTGAACTTCTGGAACTAAGAAATATTCCGCCCTGGCTCATGTGCGCCGGAACCATAAACCTTCCCTCACATTTTGGTGAGCCTACGGGGAGGGCATACCAGTTTGTGGAACCACCTAGTAGCTGTTCACTTGAATCTAAGAATTATGCCTCTCGGTGTTTGAAGGCTGAAGTTCGAAACCTGTGGTTTTGTTCACAGACAAAATCTTCATAGTGACTTAGATCAATTATTAATTCTCTCAATATCATGGCTTGGTTTTTAAGCATCCTTAACAGCAGTCATCATTTTCGTATCCTGCAGATAACTGATTTGTTCCCAGTTGATTGAATGACTTGTTAACATTTTTTTCTCTTAGCATATTTTTAATAATAAAGTGTGTCATTCTTCTGTTTACTGGCGTTCCAGAATAAAGCCTGTTTCTTACGTTAATTTTATGTGTAAATATTGATAGAGGCAATTCTTTTCTGTTTTGTGAAGACAGCTCTAGAGCCATCACGAATAGATTAAGCTGTGAGCAAAACCCTGAAGCTGAGGGATGTCTTTTCTTGACCCCTTCCCCTATCAGTGGCTTTTTCTTCTCATTCCCTTCACTCAGATCTCTCAGAGAGATGCTAAATAGACCCCAGCCTTGTAGGTCAGAGCTTTCCTTCTGCCATCACCCCTCTTTTATCCAGTAATCTTTGCCTTGTTCTGTCTCCACTCTCCAACAGCTTGGTATGAGTGAAAGCAAGCTAGATGAAAAGTAAATGAGCTTGCGTTTAGTGGGCCACTCTGTTGTGCCAGGCATCGGTCCGCATCATCTCATTAAATCCTTGTGACAATCCAGTGTGGTAAATGTCATCTGTGTTTCCCAAAAGGAAACTGAGGCTCACTGACACTCTTGTGCCCCAAGACAAGCAATTTATGAGGAAAAAAAAAAGGCCCAGCTTCGAAGCTGATACTTCCAGCTGCATTGTAATCTCTGACTACGAAGAGTTCACTTCTTAGACTGACAAAAGTTCTCCTATTAATTAACTGGCCATATGACCTCGGATAAGTCCCTTAAACCATCTGGGCAGTGTGGTAAATGTCATCTGTGTTTCCCAAAAGGAAACTGAAGGCTCCCTGACCCTCTTGTGCCCCAAGACAAGCAATTTATGAGGAAAAAAAAAAGGCCCAGCTTCGAAGCTGATACTTCCAGCTGCATTGTAATCTCTGACTACGAAGAGTTCACTTCTTAGACTGACAAAAGTTCTCCTATTAATTAACTGGCCATATGACCTCGGATAAGTCCCTTAAACCATCTGGGCCTCTGGCTTCCTTTCTCCAGTTTGGATTATATTATCTCTCAGAGATGGAAGGAACTGTTCCAGGATTTCAGTTGCCAAGCACATAAGCTGTTCCTCCCACGGAATTCCAGAACATGCCCTGCCCTGCCCCTTTCTCCACCCTCCTAGCTGCCCCCTCCCATTTTTATCGTCTTTTCTTTCTTTAGGTTTAAGTACATTGCACCTCCTCCAAAAGACTTTTTCTAAACACCCTTCTGTTGTTCTCTCTCTCAGCCCTTTGTGATCCTTCACAGCACTGATTACACACTGAAATTATTTGATGTATATCACAGTTTAGATGTGGTAGTTTTGTCTTCATCATTCACTATCCCCCACCTAACACACACCATCAGAATGCAGACTGCCTAAGACTAGAGCTCTTTTCATCGGATTTTTTTTTCATTATCATATTCCAGGGGCCTAGCATGGTGACAGGTGGCAAATAATTGTTGATTGATAAGTATATTTGAATGACTACTTCTTATGAAGAACATGTGGGAATGGCCAATATATTGTCCCTTGCTTGGGATACTCAGAGTGAAGCTGCATTGATCTTATACCGTTAGAGAAGAAGATCCTCATTTATGAAGGGAGATCCCAGTAGAGTAATGCAGACAGTGAGACTGCCCGGAAGGGCAGGAAGAACAGACTCACTGCACAGACTCGAACCCTGTACCTTATCACTGAACTTCAGAATGATCATGGAAACTTGGGTCTTGAGGATACAGAGCAGTGAAGGGTCCAAACCATGGTTTTCCTCATAAGGAAACTGAAGCTCAAGATAGATAGACCTGAAAATATAGAACCTAAGTCTTCTGACTTCCAAAACCACATTCTTTTCATCGAGAGGTCAGAAACCTTGCAGATACACAGTCAACAGGGGAAGGGACCTTTGAACACTGACGTCTTCTTTCAAAAGTTTCAGTGAGCCTTGGGCTGCCCAGACAATTCTTGCTAATAGCCACCGAACACCCGACTGTGGAGAATGTATTTTTAAATTTCTTCTGGCCTCCAAAAACCTCAGTGTATCATTTACTATTTTAATGACCCACCAAGCAGCCTTTTAATACCTATCATTAGTGTACCAATTCTCTCTCAATGCTTGGAAGCCCCAAATAGAAAATGTACAGCGCTGATCACTTAACAGTAGTGTGATAGATTTAAGATACATTTACAAGATGATTGATATTTTGAACTCCAAACTGTTGATGGCTTATCTTTAAGGACAAGAATGATAACCTTTCTTCTCTAACTTAGAAAGCAATCTTGGCTGGAGTACTACATCCCATAAACAAGCAGTTCTTAAACTTTAGAGGGCATAAAAATCATCTGGAAAGCTTTTTAAAAACCTAGATTGCTTGGAGCCATTCTACACAGTTCTGAATTAATAGGTCTGAGATTGCACCCAGACAGCTACATTTTTAACAAGCACCTTTAGTGAGGAAAATGGCCAAAGGTACATCCCAAGAATCACTCGCAGGGGCTTAAGGCTGCCCAAGCTCTTGGGGACATCAGGTCATTTGCAGTGGTAGACCACAGAGGCAGGGTCTTTGGATTACTTACTCTGGGCCAGGGAACTCTGAAAGGTGACTTGGAAAAGTGGAATTTGAACTGGATCTTTACGAGCAGTAGGATTTAGCTGAATCCTGACCCCGCTGTGGTGGCACACAGGTAGCACGGCCACTTGGGAGGCTGAAAGCTGTACAGAAGGCCTGGGTTCAGTTCCTGAGCCAGCATGAACACACCAGGCATAGTGGCTCACACCCACAGTTCTAGTTAGTGAGAGGCTGAGGCAGGAGGACTGAGACACAGCAAGACCCTGTTGAAAATACTTATTTCTGACTTTCTCCCTTTTCCTCTCTCTTTTTTTTTTTCTCTGTCCTATAAAGGGCAGGAAAGAGGGCAGACTTTACTTGAATTGTGGGTGGGGAGAAGCTCTTCTTTTGTGGAGGAACCTTGGAGACCTTTGACATTGGGGGCACATTCTGCCACCCCCATCTCCTAAGCTGTCAACTGGAAATAATAATAGAAACTACTAATAGGGTTGTTTTGAGGATAAAATGAAGTTGTGTAGGATGTGGCAGTGTGCGATTCAAATAAATGTTTGAGTACTTAAGTACCATAATATGCTACAACTACCCCTATTATTATTCAGGGGGAAGTCATTTCCTAGCAATCAGCATGAGTGGATTTTGGGGGAGTGAAAAAAATAAAAGAGGAAAATGATGGATTGATTTCTAGATTTGGTTACAGCTTTAAGATCTTCTCTAAGTTGAAATTTCCTCATCAAAACACAATGAGCATGGAAACAAGTTAGCAAAATAGTGTGTGTACTTTTAACTGAGAATTTTTAAATCAGTGCATTCAACCCTTTATTATGTCTCCTAAGAGAGAATATTATAGATAATCCAAATAATTTACTCTGATCCTAAGTCAAGTGAACTTTTAAAATTTTATGTGTTTCTCTTAATAGCAGATCCACCATTTATTGGTTTTATTTTGGCTAATGTTTAAATTAATTAGCACATGATTGTTGTTCCCCAAAGCCTTTTAAACAGCAAATGGTGATTAGTTTATTAGAGAAAAGTCACAAAGCAGCCCAGCTTTCTTCATGTAGGTAATAGAGCCATCTTGGGGGCTCTGGAGTCAGACTGTTTAGGTTCCGTTCCCCGGGGCCTCCTACAACTAGTTTTGTGACTGAGTTCAATCACTTTTGCTTCTGTTAACCACACTTTCTCCCATCTGTAAAATGAAACTAATAATAGTGCTGGTCCTGCAGTCTAGTGGTTGACTGGGGTTCAAACTCAGGCCCAGTGGCTTGAAAAACATGCTGAGTAAGTACATGTTCAAAATCCCAGCAGGATGGAGAAATGGGAAAGAAGGGATTATGGCATGACCATTCCCCATTGGGGGATGCTGCCTCCCCCTCTCTTCCTCCCTGTTTTTCTTTCTCTCTCTGATGAGCACATATGCCTTCTGGAAAATTGAAAATAAAACTACAGAAAAATAGACCTAATAATAGTCCCTACCCGAAAGAAAGTGTGCGTGCACAGAGTCCTCAGTGAAGTTCCTGGTTTACAGTAGGCACCGCATAAAATTCTGTGTGCTCAGCATCATAGTCATCTTATTTGTATATTATTTCTTTAATATACTCATGAAGAGTTGCATTTAAGGGACCAGCAGCAGGTGATGTAATGTTTAAGGTGCAGGACTCCCACATGGCCCACTGCAGTTCTAGTCCAGACCTGGTGGCTTGAAAATCACACTGGGCATGTGTGAGTATATGCCCCAAATTCCAGGACAATAAAGGGAAGGGGATTGCGGCATGCCCCCCACCCCGGGCGGGGGGTAATTTTTTATTTTTCCTCTCACTGTCTGGCACTCTGTCTCCCAGGAGTACACGAGCCCCATGGCAGAAACCTTAATATAAATTTATTTTTTAAAAAAATTGAGTCCAGGGAAGCATCTGAAAATGAGGGAGCTATTTATAATTTTTCCCCTGTAGGGCACGTGGGTTCACCAAAGAGAGACACAGAGAGAGAGAGAAAGTAAGAAATCAATCCCCAAAGGAGATAGTAACAGAATAATTCCTCCTCCTCCATTAACCGCTTGGATTTAGGATACATATATACACACACCCAGTGTATTTTTCAAGCCACTGGATCCAGGACTAGAACTGCTGAATCAGCCATGTGGGATCCAACACTTTAACCACCATGTCACCATCCCTAATCCACATCTTATTGATTAAGCAGCCAGGGCTGTTTAGAGCATTTTTCAAGCCATAGAGTACAGTGTATTTTGAGAAATTTTTAGCCCCATTTTCATCATGTATTTCTTTCTCTTACTCATCTATTTCAAATTTAGCTGGATGATTGGTGCCTTTCTAAAAAGCTTTGGGTTTTAAACTGTACATTAAAGCTTCTGGGCCTAGAATTTACTTGGTTCGTAAACCTAAGATGCAGAACAATACTGGCTTGTTTTAAGGCGCGTTATGGTTACATGTTTGCCAGTTATTTTTTATTTGGTCTGTGCTAAGAACCTCAAGGGCATCTCCCACAGTGCCTTAAAGATGGTGGACTGAAATATTTATTGAATGAATTTAATGCATAATAACGTGTACTATGTTTTTTTTTCCTGAGGATATTTCCCTCACATTAGGAAATCTGACTTTTAAAAACAAGAAAATGAAAACAAGGAAAAGATCATGCAGCTATTTCAGATCCGAACTATTAAAACTGTGAATTTTGAGACCTACCTTCATATTTTCCAGAAGAGCTATGGATTATAACACATGTTTATCTCCTTTGGGGTGGTTGCATTAGCTGTTCTTGCTGTCTGAAATACTGTTCTCACAGACCTTGCATGGCCTAGCTAAGTGTCACTGGCATGGAGAGGTCTTCCCTAACCAACCAATCTCACTGGCTTTCTGTTATGTCACTTTGTTTTGGTCATTGTAGTATACTGCTGTCTACTGGTTCACTTCTTTTTTTTTTTTTTTTTTTTTT
>NW_006159674.1:4008803-4013966 GCF_000334495.1 Tupaia belangeri chinensis | reverse complement strand
CTGTCTTCTGGTTCACTTTTTTTTTTTTTTTTTTTTTTTGTCTACCCTCATTCCCACTGGACTAGAAGTCCCCTGGGGTCAGAGGGTAAGCTTCTGTGTTTACTGTTTTTTTTCAGTATCTGTTACAGGGCAGGCACTTAGTAGGTACTCAATGAGTATTTTGTCAATTAGTTAAATGAATAAACACCAAGATCTGGCCCTTAGGGTTATTCTACTTCAAAGCAGTCATTTTTAATCCTTTGGGTCACATTTATCTTTCAGAACCAGATTAAAATGTTGAAATTGTACCTGTAAGTAATAAAAACTTATAGATATAATTTTTCACATATAATTTGAGAGAGTCTATGAATATCAGGCTAAGCATTTCAGTTCTAAAAATGTGTTATAAATATTAAGAAAATCTAACTTGACTGTGAAGCTAAATATCATGCAAAAAAAAAAACCCTAGTTGTTATGAATATCAGTATCTTGATGTGAATACATTCATTGTAATCAATTATATGTTACCTTTGGAAAATTTTGCAAACCTCCATGGGGGAAAAAAAAAGGCTATCTATAAATGTTATATATTTATTTATATGCTAGAAAGGATTTAGGGCTTACAGAGAAAAGCTAATAAAAATACATACTGTATAGCAATATAAAAATATATTCCAAACAGGTAAGAAAAAATAAGGCTAAGAACATAAGATAGGGCCAGGAGAGAGATTCATACTCAAAATTTATGCCATGAAATTCAACACCCTTGCTAGAAGATAGCAACAAATTTTGTTCTCAGTTTTTTAGCAGCCAATGCAAAAAGGAAAAAAATATCAGTTTTGCCTTACAGAGGGTCATATATTATACATACTTATACATGAGTATATGTGAATATATTTCTTAGAAAACTGCTGCCTACAAAAAAAAAGGAAGCTTCACTATAGTAATAAGGAGATTATATTTCCAGTGTTTGATTTTTGGCATGTGTCCTTGTCTCTGAACCTGAAATAACCCATTAACTGCTCAAAAATGACTAGTACTTTGGAGGTTTATAATTAAGATTTGGGGACCAGCAGTTAACGTAATGGCTATGTCGCTGAACTCCCATGCAGCTGACCGCGGTTCGAATCCCGGACCTCGTGGCTTAAACTCATGCCCGGCTCGTGTGCATGCATGCCCAAGATCCCAAGAGGAGAATGGAAGAGAAGGGATTGCAGCGTGGCCATCTCCCCTGGGGGGTGATTTCTTGCTTTCTATCTCTCTGTCTCTCTCTGTCTTTCTGGTGAGCGTATGCGCCCTATAGCAAAAACCTCTCCAAAAAAAAAAAAAATTTATGGCTAACTCTAATTTGTCAGCAGTAGACCTTTAGAAAGAGGTCTCATAAAGGTAGGTGCAGAGGTAGGGGCAAAACTGAAGGAGCTTCTTCATTTTCTTATAGCCCTTCTTTTGACCTCAGGAAGTGTAAACACCCTCCCTCCATCAGTCTGACCATTGTTAAACACCATTTAATGAAGCACCTGACACACTCCTTCTCCCCTTAAAGGGGCACACACCTAGGACCATGACTATCACTGGTTATTATAGCTAACCATAGTTTCCTTGGATGGGAGTCCATCTGGGACTTCTTCACCATCTCTCTTTGAGAGTGCAAATACAATAACTAGCTCCTCAGAACATTATGTGGATTTGTGGCATTCTCTGAGGGACTATAAATGGATCGCATTGACAGCTTTATTTGTCATTCTTAAATGGAATGTGCTTCTCCCCTTTGTGTTAAATCGAAATCAGATGGCATTTCTTTTTTCAATGTGGAATGTTTTCACTCTCATAATTGCAAAAGTGCATTCATAGCTGATACTATTCTAATTTACAAATTTTGTGTTTCATGATTGGGGGGGTTTGGGGGAGGCCCATATTTGGAATGTAACTGAGAAAAAACAACTTATGCAACATTTTACTTTTGCCTATTTATTGAGTTCCTGATACAGTTGCTAGAATTCTGTCACCATATGGAAGCAGAGACAATTATATTGCATTTGATGACATGGATTTTAGAAGTTAGGATATAAAAAGGCATACCCAGCAGAATATCCACAATCCAGAAACTTAAACATTTTAAAAATCTCTTCTCTTCTCTGCCTTCCAACATGTCTCTGGCCCCAGCCCTCCCTCCCCCAACTCCCTCTCCATGCAATGGCTCTTTCTCAATATATGCAGTGGGAAAAGTGGTGAGAATAAAGTTGGAAAAATACTACCTTCACATCTTAGCATCTCTCTTATATGATGAAACCAGTTTCTTCTCCCCAGGTGAAATTTTTCATTGAAGGGTTTCTGTCAGTC
This sequence comes from Tupaia belangeri chinensis, assembly GCF_000334495.1. Taxonomy (NCBI): domain Eukaryota; kingdom Metazoa; phylum Chordata; class Mammalia; order Scandentia; family Tupaiidae; genus Tupaia; species Tupaia belangeri. Next base: position 4,011,647 of record NW_006159674.1, on the reverse strand, counting down.
CCATCTGCCCATGGCTGAATCTGAATGAGAACAGAAGTCGTCCTACCTAAACTTCTCAAATCCATTCGAAGCTCTTGATGTTCTCATGACTGAGCTTCACACAGTGCTTCTCTTTAGGATTCTTAAACTCTCTGCTGTGGGTATGCTTTTCTCACTGAATTTATATCTGTGTTTATTTTTATATTTGTCTTGTAAAGTCATACTTTCAACAAAGTCATCTTTATTGATTACCTACTAAGTGCCAGACACTGTTCGTATATAATGAATTGCATCAGATATCCCTTGTCCTCATTTGGCCTGTGGACTACTGGAGAAGACAGACAGTAAAAAAAGAAAAAGAAAAAGAAAAAAAGAAAAAAGGCACAAATAAGGGGAACATTGAAACTGTTCTCAGAGCTGCAAAGGAAAATGCAAGGTTCTGAAAATGTGTTCTAAGTGGTATGTAAGAGCCAACTAGACCAGGGGTACAGGCAAAGGCATGATATATGAGAGGAGGGGGCGCAGATAGCATAAGTGACTGAGGAAGGTCATCGTGTCATGGAGAAAAGGCTTGAACTGGGGCCAGCCCCATAACCTTGGTTAAGGGAGACCGATCTCACTGAGCCAATCTAGAACTGAATCTTGTCCCCAGTGGCTTAAAGACACACTAAGGGAGTGTGTGTGTGTGTGTGTGTGTGTGTCCGCGCACGTTTGCACCCAAAGTCTCAACAGCATGGAGGAACGGAGAAGGGATTGTGGCATGACTGTGCCCCATAGGGGATTGCTTTCTCCCTCTCTGTCACTCCCTCTTTCTCTGTCTCTTTGTCTCACTGGCCCTTTGTCTCTGTCTCTGGCAAGTGCACATGTTCTCCGATAATTAAAAAATTAATTGATTAATTTTATTTTTTAAAAGTGGTGGAATCTGGAGAAAAAGTCATGGGCCATTATTACCATGAAAGCATTGTTAGTCTTTTCAAGGCATATGCCTTTATTCTAGGACCAATGAGAAGGTTGTAGTTTTTTTGTTTGTTTGTTTCTCTTCATGGGGGAGCATAGAGGTGGATAGAAGATTTGTAATTAGTTACATAATCAATATTACATTTTGATAAAATATTTCTGCCTACAACATGGGGTATGGGTTGGCAAGGGCCAAAATTTATATAGACCAGTTGAATATTTCAGTAGTAAAAGACTGATAACTAGTCCTAGGAAAGGGATGATGATGTGCATTTTTTCTAAAAAGTGAATAGATTGAAAATATGTGAGGGCAGTCTTCAAAAGATTGTAGAAACACACATTCCGTGTGGATTTCAATATTTTGCACCAAAATAAATTTATACTTTCCACTTTTACATGAACTTTTTGAAGTCCCCGAGTATATAAGAAGTAAAATTGACAGTCCCTCTTCTGCGATATTTATGTGGAGCCCCTGTGGGAAGTGTTGGGGAATATTGCAGAAGAACAAGTTTACAAAGACAAGTGCTATGTTCTGTGTTGGGCTTGTCAAGATTGAATGTCTTGGGACAACACAGAAGAGAGAGCTCATTGGCTTATGGGTGTGGAGCTTATCAAAGATCATCGGAGATTGGGTATAAATTTGTAATTCACATTCACATTGATAGATCTGGAGATTATTATGATTGCGTAGAGAAAGATTACAAAAGAGTGACTGATGAGAACATTAGAAATGAAGTCTTTTTTTTTTTGGAGAGGTTTTCGCTATAGGGTACGGGCACTCACCAGACAGATAGAGAGACAGAAAGTGAGAAATCACCCCCCAGGGGGGATGGTCACGCCGCAATCCCTTCTCCTCCATTCTCCTCTCTGGATCCTGGGCACACACGCACACATGCCCGGCATGAGATTTAAGCCACCAAGTCCGGGATGTGAACCGCGGTCGACTACGTGAGAGTCCAGCGACATAGCCATTACGCTAACTGCTGGGTCCCTAGAAACGAAGTCTTGAGGAATCAAATTCATAATGACCCAATAGTGACAGATGAGTCCACAAAGACTGAAAGAAAGGGCAGCAGAAAAGACAGAAGGATGCCCAAGAGGTTATTGGGTCATGGCAGGCAGAAGAGCAAGGATGAGAAGGGCCAGCTGGGTTGAGTGACAGAGACTGAGAGATGCTCGTTTTATTAAGCAACAATGGAGAACGCTAATGGAGAGAGAGTTGTGTTTGAATTCAAATAAATAGAAATTGCTAAGTAAAATCTACAAGAAATATGGTTGTACCTGGTTCAGCCTATTGTTCTGCCTATTTTTCTCTCACATAAATTACCAAGAAATTCAAAGTCCAGCTTCTGGCAGGGCAAAAATGCAGTGCTCTGCAATAGTGGACCTGTCGCTTTGGGGTGGGCCTCCTGAGGTCTCATACACACCACGCACGTGTGGGTGCCCATACTCTAGGCTGGCCGAGACTGGACTGGCTGAGGCTGGGGCTGGATCGAAGCATGAAGACCCTGCTGTATCTAATAAGGGCCCTTTCCCCATCCCCCTCACTCTCAAAAAATAAAATAAGCTGAAAAAATTCAAATCCTAATTATACTTTGAATCACATCTACTGTATTGACCAATATAAATAACAAATATATACTACTTTTTTTTAACTTTCGGTTTTGTTTTGTTTTTAGGTTTTTACCATAGGCTGCCATGTGCTTACTGGAGAGCGACAGAGAGAGAGGACAAGTGAGAAATGACCCCCCCAGAAGGATGGCCAAACTGCAATTTCTGCTCTTCCATTCTTTTATCTGGATTTGGGGCATCCACGCACAATCACCTGATGTGATTTTTCAAGCTGCTAGGTCCAGGACTCAAACTGTGATCAACCAAGCAGGAATCCAGCACCTTAACCACTACATT
>NW_006159674.1:3995220-4008791 GCF_000334495.1 Tupaia belangeri chinensis | reverse complement strand
CCGAACCCCATTTTCTTATTCAATTTCATTGATTTTTAGTAGAAGCCACCTCAAAAGTAGACATAAATAAATTAAATACTTAACTGTTAACTAAATGTCTTTCTATGCATCATCTCATCTGAATGTCAAAACAGTCCCATTGAACAGATAGTGTTATTCTTCCACCTGAGAAATTCGGGCACTGAGTGTCTGCAAAGCTGAGGACTTGAAGTTCACTTAGACAAATATAATGGGTGGAATCCAACCCAGCATTCTGTCTCCAAAGACAGTAGTTGCTTCATCCTATCTTTCTCGAACATTGGTGGGCAGCTGGGAGATTTGTAAATAGCATGTGATTGGCTGCGGTGGCTCAGATTCTGATAAGAAATAATCACTGACTGAATAAAACAAATATTGTTTGAGTAAAGTTCTTCTTGATGATGAAACGTTCCCTGCTTGTATCTCCTTCCTTAGGTCTTAAGAACAATCAGAAAGCCCATGAAAGAGGCCTCGACATCAAGCATTCTGGATTAAGTTATAAAAATGGAAATGAAGCTTATTTTCCCCCTTCATATGGTGAGTAACTACTAATTTGTGTAATAGAATTGGCTTTCCCCTCCTTATAAATTTTTTACAATATTTAACAAAGAAATGGAAATGCTTCTTGTGTGAAGATGGCATAATTTAGGAATAATATTCGGATTTGTCTGCAGAAGGTTTCACACAAAATAAGACTATTCCATTTTTAGTTCCGTTGTGGGTTTTATACATTCTAGTTGAATATGTTTTGTCTGCTTTGGAATTTAGGGCATTTTGATCTACAATGAGTTTTGATCATTAAATTAATGTAACTCTATTATGTTTTATGCCCACTTAAAAATTCTTTAGTGAGTAGTGTTCTGTGCAGAAAATTGATGTGTGGACTTGAGAAGTCATTACCACATACAAGGAAGGTTCAGAAATGGCCAGATTGCTATGCATGATGATTCTCTTCTTCCCAGACGCCCTGACTTAGAGCATCTGCCCCTTTTGGCCAAGGCACTGACTGCCCTTAATTGGAAAATCTTATTATCACTCTGCAAGTGATTAGAACTATAGTCGTCCCCAGTGAGCAAATTCAGCTGGTGAAGAAAAAGTCACATTATTGAGATTTTTTTCCTCCATGGTAGCGTCCCTAACAGACTGAAAATGATTTGAAATAGAGTTTACTCTCTTTTGTCCACCCATGAAATTGTTTGTTGTTTTCCCTTTTCATTGCTTTTTATTTTTCTTTACATAGTTATATGTTCTAATGCATATTTAAAGGAAAAATGCATGGTATATAGCTGTGAATGTTGTAAAATTTCATTTATTCCAATGACTTAGGGAGGTGGAAATAACAAATTTGTGGGAAGGCTGAATTATAGATAACTCTTCAACAAACATGGCTTTTATTACATTTAACTATGTATAGTAACTTCAACAAAATATTACAAAGTAGAAGTCCTTAAGGAGACCTGTTTTAATAAATCATATGAACATTTGTTATTAGCATATAGATTGTATGTATGTAGGAGCTTGTAAAGTGCCTAAGGTTCCTTGAAAATTGTTTATTCTGTGTCTAAAAAGTGTACATAAGACTGAAAATAAATACTTGAAATGCCATGTATTATCTACCTTTAAATAAAGTGTTTGCAAAACAAAGGTGAATGTCAGCCCAGCCCATGAACAAATTATCAAATTTAAATTTATCGAAGCCCCAAATTAATGAGATATTACCACATGTGCATAAATAACTTAAAGAATAAGATCTGCTGATCCTTGCCTCTGATGGGTATTTGTGCTAATGAATCAGGATTCTATTTACACTATTAGTCCCCAAAGTAATTGCCTATTTGAAGAAGTTCTGTCTTATGGGTTTTCAGTTAATTAAATCCATTTGCATCTTATGCACACATTTCAAATTCTGAAATCCTATTTTTCATAAGCCAGATTCAGATATGGTCATGTAATAATTCCTATCATTAAGGCATTTGTCTCTTACTTTAAAGGGTCTTTCAGAATAGCCATATGCATAAAACACTTCTTAATGACCTCTTATCAATATTTTAGGAAAATCAACTCCCATTAATTTTTTTAGGTGTAAATTTTCTTATTTTTAATGGTGATTACTATGCTGAACATCCTTCCAATTTCTAATGTTTCAGTTAGCTTAATTTATTCAATGATTTTATTTGCTTTAATTTTGCATGTCAGTTTTTAACTTCTAATGTGCCTTTAGCATTACAAACAACCTTTTCAAGGTACATGCATACTAACCAACTGATCTTGCCTACTCAGTTGGGAGATCATAAAAATATGGAGGAAAATTTATCTAATGCTGAGGAACAGAGTGTAATAATTCACAAAGTAAAAGGTGTAGTTTGTGCAGTTTTCAAATATTTGATCAAGAATTTGGGAATTAAGACACATAAGTAATAAAAATTATAAACATTATCATTAGATCCAACCTATGAAAAGCACAGTGTTACTCTGTGTTGGAAGCTTGAAAAATTCCTGAAGTTAAGAGGGTAGAAGAAGCAGAGGGTTGGGACTAGCAGATGGTGTAATGGTTATGTAGCTGGACTCCCAAGTAGTCAACCATCATTTGAGTCCTGGACCCAGCAGCTTAAAACTCAATGCTGGGTGCATGTGCATGCATGCCTGCCCCAAATCCCAAGAGGAAATGGAGGAGAAGAGATGTGTGGCTATCCCCCCCGCCCCCCAGGGGTGATTTCTAGCTGTCTGTCTCTCTGTATTTCTCTGTCTCTCCAGCCAGTGCACATGCCCTATAGTAAAAAAAATAAATTAAATAAATAAATAAATAAATAAGCAAACAAGCAGAGGTTCAGGCCAGAGGAAGGGGTGCTAGGAAGTTCCACAGGGTCCATGCAGTAGGCCTAGAAGTATAAAATCAAAGAGCACAACAGACACAATTTGGAAAGCAGATTTGAAATCCAGTTTTGAAATAATGCCTAACTAAGCTATCTCTAGATGTCTGGATACTAGATGTTTATCTAGTTTAGAATTTATCTAAGTGCTCCTCTTCACAAGGAAGACACTAAAATGCAGGATCTAGATATATTTAGGTTCAAATTCCAGCCTAAGATGATATCTGAATCAAAAAAGAGTTTCATCTCCAAATGGAAAAAGGGAAAAGGAAAGAAAGCGAGAGAGAAAGGAAGGAAAGGTATCCTAAAATCAAAACAACAGTCACTGTGGTTTTCTTAGCAGTATTAGGCAATAATGTATTTTTAACATCATCTTAACATTATACTGCAGGTATAAAAAGAAAAGCAGTTTTTAATACCCTGAAAAACTCATACACCTTATAATAAAATAAACGAATTTCATTCAATTAAGTCTTATTGATTCATTTAAGCAATGATCTATGTAAAGTGTAATATCAATTGTCTCCTAAGAAGATATCATTTTCTTTGTAGCTAGAATCGCCCTAAGGAAGCATTTCTTCTCATTTAGAGAAAGTAGGAATAAAGCACTTGTATTACCATTTGTATAAATTTTTAATACTGAATAAAATATTAGTGTTTAGTGTAGTATTGATTCTCAATGTAATATTCCTCCATAATGCCATGCTAATTGGTTAGAATTAAATCAGACAGATTCAAGAACGCTGAGAATACACCATCTAACACTTGTAATTTTTTTTCATTAGTTTCCAGAATTCCAATTAAAATGGAAGCAATTTGTTTGATCAAAGACCCTGGTACAATAAAAGTTCTGGGCAGTATGTCATGTACACCTTGTTCCCTCCCACTGTTCTGTCCCATGATGAGATAAGGAGTGAAAAGTGGAGAAAAGAATAAAGAGGAGGAGCCAGTGAATTCACATAAAATTCACATGTGAGTTTCATCTACAATGTTCAAGAATAAGGCAGTCTCCCAACTCTGTAACGCACTGTCTGTGAGACCTTAGGCATTTTGCTTAAACTTCTTGGAGCCACAGTTTCCTCATCTGTAATATTTAGTTTAATAATACCTTAACAAGGGAGTTGTTGAGAAAGTAAAAACAGAGGTTCTCTGTAGGGGAGTTTTGGCTCACCAGGAGACATTCGGTAAGTACTGGAGGTAATTCAGCTGTCCCAGTGGGAGAAGTGAGTGTGCTATTTGTATCTTGTGAGCTCAGGGATGCTGCTAAACATCTTCAAATACACAGAACAGCCTCCCACAACTAAGAGCCATCTGACCCAAAGGTCAATAGCCTCAGGGTGAGAAACCTGGCGTAAAGTAATGTATGGAATGAGCACAGTGCCTGATACACAGTGGGTCATCAAAAACTATCAGTATAATTATGTTGTTATTTTCATGAATTATTTGAAAAAGAACTCTAAAGCACCCACATGGTCTCAGTACTAAGTACTGTACTATAAACAATTCAGTAAAACCATCTCAGTACTGCTAGTCAACCCTACGTGCCAAGTCACCTACATGGGGTGGCCAGTGTTTATGTGCCTTTAGGAGCAGGCCGACCCACTTAATACTTGACTAATTTAGCAGGCCCTAGACAGGATTGTACCAAAGTTGGTGGGCTGTCATTTACATTGTATCTTCTTAAACTTAGAAGTAGGAAAAGACACATAAAAACTAACTTGCAGAACTAGGTGACTGTTACTTTTTAACTTCTGCTGTTAGTAATGCATCAGGAGTCTCCTGAGGATCATGCTTTTATAACACTTCATAAAATAAACTGGTGTTTACACAGGGCCAGCAGGCAATATGGTGGTTAAGGTGCTGAATCCTACATAGCTGACTCCAAGATTCAAATCCCAAACCTGGAGGCCTTAAAAACATGCCAGGCATGTGTGCATGCATGTCCGAAGTCCCTAAAGGAGAATGGAGTAGAAGGGATTGTGGCATGGCCATACTCCCTGGCGGTGGGGGCTCCTTCCTTTCTCTCTCTTTCTGTCTCTCTGGAGTGAGTGCATGTGCCCCATGGCAAAACAATCTAAAACTGAAAAACTAAACTGAACTGATAGTTGGACAGATGACTAAGAAATATGGTCTTCTGATTAATATAAGATCCCAGTTAGGCCCAACTGTAGCAGTGTGTGCTGTTTGATGCTGCTAGGCAAACTAAAGCCACATGGGAGTCCCAGGTCTGATTCTTAGCCACATCTAAAACCCATGCAGGGTGGTGTGCAACCCTAGACCCAACTACTTGGGAGGTTGAGGCAGGAGGATTGTGATGTAGTGAGACCCTGTCTTAAAGAGGGAGGAGAAAAGAAAAAAAAAAACAGATGGCATAATGGTTACATTGCTAGACTCCCACTTTGAGTCCTAGACCTGGCAACTTAAAACTCACGCCAACTGTGTGTACATGTGTGCCCAAAATCCTGAGAGAAGAATGGAGGAGGAGGGGTTGCAGCATGGTCATCACCCCTGGGGGGTGATTTCTCACTTTCTGTCTCTCTGTCTCTCTCTGTCCCTCTGGCAAGTGCACATGCCCTATGACAAAGATTTCTCTTAAAAAAATTAAAAGATCCTGATTAAGTGGTTATATATATATATATATAGCACATGGCTATCAATTTCAAAACAAGTTGAATATAACCGAATAGTTTTGACTTAATGTTAAACTGTTAGGTCATTTGAAAAGTTATGACATGTTTTTCTATGTAAAAAATGTGTTATGGCTTTTTAGATGACCCAATATCTGAAGGAAAGAAAATATTTGCTTAATGCATGAGTAGTTTTGATGCCAGACAGACATGAGTCTGCATTGCAGCATTATAACCTCCATGCTGTGTGACTTTGTATAATGTACCTGATTTCTCTGAGCTCAGTTTCCTCATCTGTTTCAAGGGCATACAGTTAACTCAAAGGGTTGTTGGGAGGAATCAATGAGGCATGATGCATTGGGCACATATTAGGACTGAATAAATGGTCACGGTTGTTATTTCTTGTTGTTATTTCTTTGACGCAAAAGTACTTATTTTTGGTATCTTGAATTGCCATGGGTTGTTATCATGGCCTTCTGTTCTCATTGTGAGGAACGAGGGCAGTGCATGGGGCAGAGTGCCACTGTGAGACCCTGGAGCCCTGTGGGAAGGTCCCGGGTCCAGTTCCCAGATCAACCTAAATACAGATCACAGTGCACCTGTGATTCCGATTGGCTGGAAGGCTGGAAGGAAGATTGCAGCATAGCAAAACTTTGATCACGGCCTATCTCTTTTTCTCTTTCTCTTTCTCTCTCTCTTTCTTATGAAAGAACACATACACATGTGCATGCGTTCATGCACACACACATACAGAATGTTAACTATGTTTCATCAGTAGTTTTTATTAATAGAGGAAGCTGAAATTACATGTTTACCTCAATAAACAAAAATCTTAGATACTTCAATAAAATTGAAAAAAAAATAAAACCTCTCTATTAAACATGGAATTTCCCCATGAGAATTTTTTAAAATGGGATTAAAGAAAGATGTACACATTTTTCTGACATATTTTAATATAGTTGATAATCCACTTTTTTAATTAGCACCTATTTATAATTCATTAGAAATTTCCCTAGGTGAAGGTCATAACCTAATTTAGAGTGAGAAGTGGCACTCTGAGTGGGCACTTCTAACTGTGAATTTTTACACTTTTTCAGCCCCAATTTGTTCTAAGACTGAACAGCCTGGGAGAGATGAGTGAGAGATCTGTTTTATAACCTAGTCATTATGACTGCCAAGAAGGTGGAGCACAACAATAAATTTACTTTTCATTAATGTTTTTATTTTTCCATTTCCTGTATTCCCTACAGAAGACCCATATTTTGTGTCTGTGTTCCTATTCTTTTTTTTTTTTTAAAGGGAGATTTTTGCTATAGGGCACATGTGCATGCCAGAGAGACAGAAAGTGAGAAATCACGCCCCAGGGGTGGTCACCACATCGCAATTACTTCTCCTCCAGTCTCTTTTTGGGATTTGGAGTACACACTCCCAGGTGCTGGCATGAGTTATAGGCCACTGGGTCCAAGACTAGAACTGCAGTCAACTATGTGGGAGTCTAGGGATGTAACCATCATGCCATCTGCTGGTCCCATATGTTTTTTTAAAAAAAGAATTCTTTATTTAATATAATTTATTATCTTTTTTTTTTATTTGACCAGAGAAAGACAGAAAAGGGAAGTAGAGGAGAAAGCAAACCACCAGGTCCAGGATTCAAACCATGGTTGGCCAAGTGGGAGTCCAGCATTTTAATCCTCATGCCACTAGCCAGCCCCTCAGTCATATGTTTGATCTTTGAAAAGAGAACACCTACAATTAATCCAAACCCTTCTTTTTTTAAATTGAATTTTATTTATTTTAATTTGACCAGAGAGAGATAGAGTGAAAGAGAGGGGGGAAATGAGAAAGCAAGCTGCTAGGTCTGCAACTCAAACCACGTTCAGTCATGTTGGAGTCCAACAGTCTTAACCATTACGTGACCTGCCAGCCCCCAAACCCTTCTTTATTTTTGTGATATATTTTCTTTTTCTTCGCTTGCCAAAGAGTATGTGTACTTGCCATAGATAGAGAGGCAGGGAGAGGGAGAAGGCACTTCCTAATGAAGCATGGTCACACTGCAATCCTTTCTCCTCCATTTATCCATCCTGTTGGGGTCTTGGGCATGCAAGCACATGTACCCAGTATGTTTTTCAAACCACCAGGACCAAGATTCTGACCACATTCAGCCATGTGGGATCTGGTTGTCCTAACCATTGGGCCATAGCGCTTGCCCGTATGCTTTCTTCTTAACTAGTCAAGTTTCCCCAGCCTTCAACTCCTTAGAAACAGAGGACTAAAAGGCATCTGAGAAGACTATCTTGAACATCACCATAGGCATTTGTTTAATTCCACAACTCAGATAATGTTGACGAGGGAAATTTTAATTTATCCTTTAGCAGTAGATGCGTTTGATGTTCCCAAACCTTAACAATATTTTTTTGTATGTTCATAGCCTTGGTTTAAGAATATCTTCAAACTTACCATGTAGTGCTGTAGAAATGAATTGTGTTTTCACAGAATTATGTCTTCCAACTAGTTTTAACTTTGTGTAGTTACAACTTCCATGTGTTTGCAATTAACTTTGAGATCTTGCCTTTCATAAATTTCTGGCTCATATTCATGAACTTATGTAGAGAGGAGAGTTGAACTATTCATTTTAATTCATTTCATTGATCTCTTTGCTTCCAGCTTTGCCTCCTACAATTTATTTTCAATAAAGTATAAGTCAGATCATTTTGCTCCTTTCCTTAAACCCTTCCAGTGGCTCCCTGTTTTGTAGAGAGTCAACCCACTGTCACATCCCTGACTTCTTTTCCTTCTGCTTTCTCTCTCTCCCATTCTACTCAACTCTAGCCACTGTGGTCTCCTCAAGGCTCTGCCAGCACACATGGCATGGTCCTACCTCAGGGCCTTTGCACTTACCATTTCCTCTGTCTGGGGCACTTTTCTTCTGAAATCCACATGACTTAGTCTCTCACCTCCTTCAAGTCTTCGTTCAAACATCGCCTTCTCAATAAGACCTTCACTGACCACTCTTCCAAAAACACTACCCCTTCTCTCACTTCTGCTTCCCTTCCCTGATTCATTTCTCTCCATGGTACTTGCCAACTTCTGATCCATCATATTCTTTACTCATTTGTATGTCTGTCCTCCCCCCTAGAACAGAAACTGCATAAAGGCAGTGATTTTTGTTGGCTTTGACTGGAGTATCCCAACCTCCTCTACTGCCTGGTGCCGAGCAGGTAGATAGAGACCAGGTAAATTGAACTGAATGAGACCTAGCACCTTATTGACTGTGTTTGGTTTCCCTCAGAGCCTAAACTTGCCTCCTGTTGGTTGTATATTCTGATGCTCTGCCATTCCTTTAGGAAAACTTTGATCCCCCCTCATCCAGTTTGTTTTAGAAGATAGGGGAGCAGTTTCCTCTGTTGCCTTTTGACTGATAAGCTCTAACTGAGATTAGTTTGCTTTTTAGTCATATTCCTTCCCTGATTATTTTCCTTGTTAGGAAAGGACGCTGCTATCACCCAAATGGTGAATCGACTGGGATAAATTAGATTTCTGATTAGAACACTCCTAGGAGAATCCTGATGAAAAAAAAAAAAAAAAAGTAGATACAGACAGACACACCAAATGCCATAAACAGTTAAATGAGAAAAAAACATGAGGATTCATTTCCTTTGAATCTAGGTACACTTTTCCTGGAGCACGTGTCCCTAACACATGACAGCCCTAAGCCTAATTCAGGAAAATACCTACTGCCGGATGACAAGAAAGCTGTAAATACAGTTCATGACCAAAGAGTAGTCACTGTTTGTTATTGCTGGTGGACACGATACATAGGGGCGATTTGGCAACATTTCAGACATCTCCAGCTAGTCATTTATCATCTCACAGTGGAAGAAGAGATGAGAAGGTATTTCTCTATTAATGGCCTCTATAAAAGGAGGTGAGCGGAGAAACATCTGATGTATTTTTTCATGAAGAGTCAAAGGGACATTGACAAGGTTAAAAATGTGCTGAGTGGCTTACAGGTTTTGTACAAGTCTCCTGACTAGTAAGACTCCATTTAGAAGAAAGAAGTCAAAGGATGAAGAAATTAGGTTCTATCTTGCTTAGTTCTCCCATGTGCCCTTGGATGACATTCTAGACACGAGCTGAGAAACAGAAACTTGATTTGTCTCAAAAGCCTGTAACATTTTGAAAGCATGATGGCCTTGGGACTCTGCTGGTTAGGCCTTCTGCTGTCCTAGCATGGAAGGCTTACATTGCAGATCAGGTTGATGCAATCCGCAGAGACCAAATACCCCCTTTCCACCTAAATTGAACATTACTTCTCTACCTCACTCGTGCTGTAAAATAAAGAAAGTCCAGAGCATGTTAAAACACTTGAAAATGTTGGGGCTACCAAATGGCATAATGATTATGTTGCTAGATTCCCATATAGTTGACCACAGTTCAAATCCCAGACCCAGTGGCCCAAACTCATGCCGGGCGCATGTGCATGTGTGCCCAAGATTCCGAGAGGAGAATAGAGGAGAAGGGATTGTGGCATGGCCATCTCCCCTAGGGGGCAATTTCTCCCTTTCCGTCTCTATGTCTTCCCAGGGAACACACGCACCCTATAACAAAAACCTCTCCAAAAAAAGAAGAAAAAAAAGGAAAGAAGGAAGGAAGGAAGGAAGGAAAGAAGGAAGAGAAAGAAGGAAGGAAGGAAGGAAGGAAGGAAGGAAGGAAGGAAGGAAGGAAGGAAGGAAGGAAGGAAGAAAAGAAAGAAAGAAAGAAACGGTTCAGGTCCTGGACCTAGTAGCTTGCTTTCTCACTTTCCCTCTCTCTCTCTTTCTCTCTGGTGAGTGCATGTGCCCTATGGCAATTTTAAAAAATAAAACATAATAATAATAAATAAAATTAAATATTTTTAAAATTTTTAAAAATTCAAAAATTTTAACTGAGGGAAAAAATTCAACTCCAAGCTATGGATGTCTATATGCAAGTGGAAGGTGTAAAGCCTGTGGAAAGACTTTAAAAACTGGGAGGGGGGAAGTAAACAACCAAGAACTCTGTCTTAGAAATGATGAGAATAAGCCACTGAAAAGTTTTTAATAGAGCCAATACCTTCTGTGATGTTTTCCAGAATTCTGACGCCACCATTCAAATGTTTTCAAAGCTCCAGCCTGGTTTTATGTATGCTTCAATAGGCAAAGAGATGTATTTAATGCAGAGGGTGTTGAATCTGAATTAGTACAAATATTATTAATTTAATGTTCATACTGAATTTTATGGCTTATAAACTACTTAGCAATAATTTTATACATTTTTCTTCACTGCACCACAGTAAAATATATCAACATTTTATTTTTCCCATTTTATAGATGAGGCAACCTTTAATACGTGATCTATTTCCTTCCTATGCATATTGGTTAACTGGTAAATGATTCATTTATGTCTCCATGAACTTCATCATGCAGAGTATTTACTTTAGTGTGAGTTGGTATTTATTTTATCCGCAAAGCATTGCAGTATTCAATTATATATGCATGTTTTAAAGGCAGTAAGGCAGCCACGAGTAGTTAATGCAACATTAAGTCACAGATTTTAAATCCTCGGTAAATTCTGAGTTAAGGTATTTAAATCAACTATCCCCCTTTCTCCCCCTCTGGTTCACGTGGTTGAGAAATGGTTATTCTACAAAGTGACCATGTGGCACTAGGCAATGACACACAAAAAAAGAGGTGCTGACATTTTTCTGTTTAAAACATTAACTGCAAAAGAAAGAAGCAAATGGTTTATAATTACGGTTGGTGAGAGTGGAAGAGAAAACAGATCTGATCATTACGTCTGGCCAGGCAATGACGTGCCGTTGTCAGGCTTCTTTCTTGCTTCATTTCTTCTTTCTTTTTCTGCCTTCATTGTTTTCCCTTTCACTTGCTTTATCATTTTTGGCATTAGTGAAATGGTTGTTGTGACTGTCTCTTCAGAGAAGTATAACTAGCCACACATAAGTAATATAGTAAGGTTTTTTAAAAAGGGCAATGTCTCTTACCCCGCTATCATTTATCTGTATTATTTCTCCATGCTGCATTATATTGAGTTACAAGTAAAACTGCTTCTCAGAACGTTTCCTCATCACTGACTCAGGTAATACCCCTATAATATCATTCTTCTATTTTAAATCTACAATTAAGAAAAAAAAAAAAGCACGGGGGCCAGCAGGTAGCATGGTAGTTAAAGCACTGGACTCCACATGACTGACTGTGGTTTGAGTCCTGGACCTGGTGGCTTGCTTTCTCACCCTCTCTGGTCAAATTAAAATATCATAATAATGATAATAATAAATTAAATTAAATAAGCATTTAAAAACAGAAGAGGGGAAACCCCCCCAAAAATGTCATTTTATTCTATAGATAAGTCATTTTTTATTTTTAATTAAAAATTTTTTTTTTTAATTTCCAGAGGGTACAGGTGCTCAGAGAGGGGATGAGGAAAGAGAGACGGTAAGAAAGAACCCCCCTATATGGCATGGTCACATGGCAATTCATTTTCCTCCATTTCTCCTTCCTGTCAGGATTTTAGGCACACATGCCCATATATCCATAGCGTTTTACAAGCTACCAGGGCCCAGATTCAAACTGTGGTTGGTCACATAGGATCCCAGTCTCTCAGCCACTATGATACAGGGCCAGCCCAATTTCTTTAAATTAATTAAAAGTATGTTTTCTTTTCATGCTAGTTTATAATATACAGTTCTCCTTTATTTACAGATCTCAAGACTCTTACATGTAGCCAATATAACTAAGATTTTTAAAAATTTTTATTTCAAAGAGTCCCTGCTCTCATTTCACATGCAAAAGTTTCTGATAGCGTCTAAATATTGGCATGTTAGCTGTCAAAGGCAGATGATTCAAAACACATTGTGTGGGCTGAGTATTTAAACTCTTCCAGAATCCAGAAATTCTCTTTCAAACTTAAGTTTTCTGTTTTAATTTTTTGCTAAAGGGCATATGCATTCTCCAGAGAGAGACAGAGAACGAAGGCACCACTTCCCTCCATCCCTCTCCAGTAATGGTCATGCCACAATCTCCTCTTCTCTATCTCCCTCCTTTCAGGATTTGGGGCACACAGGCACATGCACCCCACATGTTTCTGAGGCTGCCAGGTATGGGACTCAAAACATGCAGTTGGCCATGTGGAATCCAGCTGCTCTAACCACCAGGCCAGTGACTGGCTCTAAACTTACTCTTGAAACCAGGAAGCACTTAGAAATCCAGGAAGTGTTCTGGTAAGGATGTAATAAAAACAAGTTTTATTATTAAAACTTTTGTACATACTGACATATAAAATCCATCACATTAGCTCTACCTTAAGACAACATATTGTAAGTAATACTTTTCCATTTGTGTGATTTGCTGTCAGGTCCGTTGGGCAGATCAACATAAACAGGGCACAGAAGTTTTTTTAAATGAATTTTTAAAATAAGGGGTATTACTGTAGAAGACTGTCACTGAACTCTGTCTCTCAGGCTTCATGCTCAGAGATCAGTTACAAAGGGAATAAGAAGAATCAGCACTCCGATGTGCAACTGCCTAATTCAGAGTAAGATAAACTCAGACTTGAATGGACACTGTGGATTCTTTCCATATAATAATGACTTGTGTGTGTGTGTGTGTGTGTGTGTGCTGTGGATTCTTTTCATATAATAATGACGTGTGTGTGTGTGTGTGTGTGTGTGTGTGTTATATATATATATAGAGAGAGAGAGAGAGAAGAGAGAGAGAGACCAGCATCTTACTCTGTTATAAAAATAAAAATATATAGAGAGAATCAGCTCGTGGTATGGTGGTAAAGATGGCTGGATCCAGCACAGTTCAAGTCCTAGACCTGACAACCTGAGAAAACACGCTGGGTGCACACTGTGTGTGTGTGTGTGTGTGTGTGTGTACATGCCTGTGCACATGAGTGTGTGCACTCTAAATCGTGAAAGGAGGGAGAAATGGAGGAGAAGGGATTATGGCATGACCACCCCTCATGGGGGTGGGGGACTACTTTCTCACTTTTTCTCTCTCTCTCTCTGTCTCTTTCC
>NW_006159674.1:3978399-3995196 GCF_000334495.1 Tupaia belangeri chinensis | reverse complement strand
AAATGTTTTTTAAAGAAGGGGAAAAGTATATATGATCAAAAGAAACATTTCAAATATTAGAGAATAAACTAAGTGAATATATATATATGTGTACATATGTACATATATATAAAGTGAAATATAAAAACTTCATTCTTTAAACAAGACTTCCAACTAGTAAAATAATCTGTTGAAATGATGTCACAGCTTTCCTATATGCCACAGTTTCAGTATCTAGTACCCCTCGGCTGTTCCCGGTCCAAGACTTTTTCGACAGCATTGATTATTCCCATTTACATTTATTTGACCCATGTTGTAGCTTCTAAATTGGATATCTCATTTTCCCTGAGAACTCTATGTCCTTACATAGCCTTACAGGAAAACCGAATTTCAGTCACTTTTTGCAACAATGAACTGAGTAGGCGGAGACACAGATAAGATTCCCCTTTACTTCCTTTCCCACCATCCTCTCATAAAACATGAGATACAACTGAGCATCCCATTATTGTAAATGTCGAACTGGGCTTGGTTCCCAGGTTCTCAGTCTTGTAATCCCAGAGCCCATTACTACAGAGTTTCTGTTTCCATTGATCGTCCTCTTTGTTTATCATTTTATTTGCTTTTGCCAAAAGGAACATTTCATAAAGGAATTCCTATATGGAAAAACTGGAAAATAATATTTATGCTAAGGAAACATACTGTGTTCTCTTTTAAAGAGAAAATGTATGAGGGGTCTTCAAAACGTTCCTGAAAATGAGTGTTAAAAAAAACTCAGCATGGATTCAATTTTTTGGCCGGCATCAACTCATACTTTAACTCCATTTTTCCAGGAACATTTTGAAGTACCTTCATGCAGACAGTCAGAGAATCATGATTTTTCAGAATAATGCATGGAGACTGTTGCTGAAACTCTAGCTTGTTTCCAGACTAAGTAAGTACAGCTTATACAGAATGATTACCTAGCAATTCTTTGCAAGCTAAAGACTAGTATTTCAGTTAAGATTTCAGTGTCTATTCTACATGTAGCTTTAAAACTGTTATGAGTAAACATTCTTGTCCATCAGAAATTGGTGTATTCAATAGCAGAGGTATAGGAAAAGGAGATTCAAAAGGGCAAATGAAGGCAGTGTCTTTCCAGTGCTTGGGAGGATAAGCAGACGCTGGGCACAGGAACATGAGGCTCTGGACCACGTAGTAAATGTGTCCCTGGAGAGAGAAAAATGTATTAGGTTGTCATGGCTTTCCATCAGCCATTTACACCTTCTAACCTATTCCCTTGGTTCTGAACCCAGACTTACTTGGTAACCAGTTCATTGATTATAATTCTCCTCAAAAACTTTTATTTAGATCTATGTCTATACCTATAGAGAGAAATAGAGCAAATCAGTCAATATAGCTCATTAGCTTGATGGATATAGTTTTATGGTAAATTAATATGTTGGCGTTCTGCTGTAAAGAAGCATTTTAATTAATGTAGATGTTATCAAAAATGAGGTCATTTTGAGATCATATACCTCAGCATACATAGAGAGATAGAAGTTCCGTTTCTGGAATACAAGATAAGAAAGTCAGTTCTCTGTATTTGCTTATGAATATAGTCATCCCCATACATGCTATTTCAATACCTTCCCACCCCACAGGAAAGAGAACTAATGTTTGTAAGAGATTATATAGTTGGTTGGAAGATGTCCTCGGAGAAATAGTTCTCCAGGTTCACTCAACCAGCAAGTAAGTAAAGGTGAGATTAAAACTCAGATCTAGGACCAGCCAGGTTGTGTAGTGGTTAAGGCAGCTCTATCTCACATGGCCAACTATGAGGTTCAAGTCTCAGACCTAACAGCTTGAAAAACATGGCAAGTACAGGTGCGTGAGTGCCCAAAATCCTGAAGAAAGAGTACAGAAGAGACTGCAGCATGGCCATCACCCCTGGGGTAGGGGGTAGGGTGCTTTCTTACTTTGTCTCCTCCCTCTCTCCAGTGAGTGCATGTGCCCTATGTCAAATTTTTTAAAATAATAAAAAAAAAAAGAAAAACTCAGATCTGATAGACGTCCTTTCTAAATAACTAAACTTATAAATCTACAACTAGCAAAACAGACCAGACTGGGAGAAACCGTTAAAAATTCCCTGGCAGCTATAGAATAAACGCAGATCCTACTGGCAACTTTTAGACCAGTGTAGACCCAAATCTCCCATTCATGACCTGAGTGTTGTCAAGCGACACTTTTCTCCATGGGTATGTAGGAAATCTCTCTGATAATATGTATTATGTTACATTATATTATTTTAATGAGTCTGATATTTAGAAAATGGCAGTACACAGACATTTCATTCCTAGTGCCCTTCAGAATTCATTTTATACTTTTTATCACTAAATTGGAAAAGCAAAGAGAAATGTTAGTTATTTTGTCAAACAAGTAAGTCATCTTTCATATCTATCCATGTTCCTTTATTTGGTCTAAGTATATACAGATATTTCTCAGTCTGTGGTAGGGTTATGTCCCAGTAAACCCATCATAAGTGCATATGCATTTAATACTCAAAACCTATCTAATGTCATAGACGAGCCTTGCCTTTCTTATTTTTTTAAAGAGATTTTTGCTATAAGGCATGTGCGCTCACTGGAGAGATAAGGAGAGACAGAGAGAGAGAAAAAGTGATAAATCACCCCGCAGGGGGATGGCCAGGCTACAATCCCTTCTACTCCATTCTTTTCTCAGGATGTTAGGCATGCATGCACACACATCCGGTGTGAGCTTCTTTTCTTTTTTTTTTTTTTAAGAGGTCTTTGCTATACAGCACGTGTGCTTGCCAGAAAGACAGAGAGACAGAAAGCGAGAAATCACCCCCCAGAGAGGATGATGAAAAAATTCCTTCTCCTCCATCCTCCTCTCTGGATCTTGGGCATGCACGCACACGCACCCGGCGTGAGTTTAAACCACCGGGTCCGGGACTCGAACTGTAGTTGACTACATGGGAGGCGAGCAACATAGCCATTACGCCACCTGCTGGTCCCATCCAGTGTGAGTTTCAAGCTACCAGGTCCAGGACTTGAACCACAGCCAGCCATGTGACAGTCCAGAGCCCCAAGCACTATGCCTCACCTTTGTACCATAGTAAACAATGAAAAATTGTGCATATTCAACTCAAGAAGTCATAAATTGAAAGTAAGTAATATAGCATCTGCAATTAGGTAGGAGCCCAGTTCCCATTATTATATTGTTAGTTGAAATATTTGTTTCTAAGATGCATTTATATTATTTACCTATACCTAATTTGAAAAAGGTTTCAAAATCTATTTCATTCAAGCTAGTAAAGCACTGCTAACTGGTTATAAGCTTAGGGATGGACAGGTGAAATATTTTGGATTTTGATCATGCCCACTAGGCATTAGAGTATTTATCTTTCATGTTATAGAGGTGTAAAATTCTAGAGATTAATATTTCTTTTAAATAAAAAGGCATCAAATGACACTTGTTAGGTCATTTTGATTTAATTTAATGTGGTCATCCTTTCATCTTCAGGTGAACTATTTCACCTGAACTAATTGGAACACTAGAGCCTTTTCTTTAATAAAAGATTATCATCCAGGTGGATATGTATAACCTGCATTGGAAACTCATGTCAATGTTCAGCTTCTCTCCCCCTTTGAAGAACTTCTAGCGTGTAACATCTAGCACATATAACATCTAAAATGACCTGCATCTTCTCTTCTGCAAGTAGTGTAATACTCATCATTTTGCTTATTCTTGATTCTTCATCCTCTTAATGTTTGACTTGAATCTAAGTACTTTTCATATTTTCCCAGGTATATCCTAGACCGATATTTCTCAGTACATCAATTTAGTGGTCAGTGTTCTCTTTTGAATATAAAACCCAAAGGGTGTTGCCCTCCTCATGGTCACTCTGATAACATCAGAGTAGCCACCTTGAGCTAATCGGTAGCAAAGCTTTACATAGATTATTTTATGATAAAATCCCCAAACAACTTGTCCAAAATTACTTCAGGAATGGAGTACTCATTAAAAACAAAAACAAAACAAAAAAAAAGAAGGCTGTTTCTGAGAAAGCTGAAATACAGTTTACACTAGGCATTTTCAAGATGGTGAGCAGTTTCTCTTTTGGATGCTATTTTGAATTGAGATAGGAAGATGGCACTGAATGATCTTTGATGACCCCCAGCTCTATCATTTTGTGATCATCTTAACTTCTAGTATCTCATTTTCTCCAGACACGAAAATCTAATCTGCCCTAAGATATGAGAGTATTTAACAGATGAAAACCTTTTAATGGAGGAAAGAGTCTACTTATTTACGCAGAAGTAATTTTCTTAACAACTGCTTACATTTATATTTGAGCCAGTCCATATTGAAACATTAAATCCAAAGAAAAGCATAAAAGAAGTTAGCCTACTATATAATGATTTGCAATCATTCCTTGACATTTACCTTTGTTGTTTTACATTAGAAATATTTATTTACTCCCCCTAGGCATGGTTAAAGGAGCCATACTTTCTATTTAAAAAAAAAACCTGAAATCATTCTTTCTTTCTGCACTGCTATTATTTCTATTTAAATAGAAGAGCTTTGTTAATATCAGTGGGTATGTTAGTTCCAAATAGGGCTACCTTCCTACTCCGGTTGCCATAGAGCAAATTGCATCTGACAAGGCTATTTGGTGAAGATTAGCAGTAGTTAGATTAAGCAGTCCTTGAGCTTGCCACTTAATCCACCATACTGGTTTTTGGGTATTAAGCCAATAATCATACTTAGTGCAATTGGGTTATAGTTTTCATTACTTGTAACCAGCTGTTCTGGAACCTGTAAAAAACTTAAGAAATAATTTCTACAAATTAAAGTGAAAAATGGGCCTTACAGAGCAGATGGGTGATATACTTGACTCTAGATTCATGTGCTAATATTATTATTAGTTGCATTATTATCAGTAATGATAAATATAAGAGCATGCCATGAAAACTAGCCACCTTGAGCTAATCAGTAGCAAAGCTTTGCATAGATTATTTTTTATTGAGTCATCACAACAGTTCTGTGAAGTTTTAGCAAAATGAAAACCCGTGAGCTACACAGATATTTTAAGACATTTTCTCTGATATTGACTTTGCCCATGAATATTTTTACAATAGTGGTTCAGAATTCAGTTGATTATTTTTTGTTGTCGGTTTGGTCTAACTGCAGTATAAATGATATAGCGTGAATGCAGAAAAACCATAGCATTAATCTTGGACTGTAAAAGCCTTATTTGTATTGTGACACAAATATAAATGTAAAGCAAGCAGAAAAAAATGCTATGTAAGCTCTTTTCTACGCTTGGTATTGTTAGAAAAATACTTAACTCTCAGGTTGTTCGGTGACTTCTATTGTGTATACTGTAAGTACAGAAAGAAATGTGCTAGGGTCAAAAATGATTCCAAAGTTTTAGTAAACTATTTTTTATCAAAAAATGAGTTGTTTTCCCAGGTAAATGCACAGTCTTGGATGTAATACAATTGCCAAGAGCCATAAAACATAAAATAATATTCAATACAGGTCTGAATTGTTGATCAACAAATATTTTATATAAGGCACTAAAAAGGGGAAAAATGCATGCTACCATTAATATTCCTGTCTCTTGAATAAATACATGACTGATGGGTGGAATAATGAGTTTACATACCTGAAGAGGTAGAATTTGGTTATGCTAAATGTAAAATGGGCCTACCGCTCACATCTCCTAATCCTTACTGTGTTCAAAACTGGGAAGCATTTTTTGTGTAATAAGAATATTTAGAATAGAATTGTCACCACCAAAAACCTGTGGTGGTTTTTAAAAACTATTACTATTATTGCTTTTAAAGAAAGGTCCATATTGATTAGTAGCAGGCAAACTCTTACTAATCACCATGAAATTCTGCATAGTAACAGACAGAAACTTTCCATAGCATTGGATTATCCTCCACCAGGTGTTTTTTGGCCACCAGTTGGCCTTAGGTACATCAGTCAAGCAATGCCCTGGTTTGCCAATTCTCCCCCTGACGGCATCAGAACTGAGAAGAGTTGATATGCTCAAAGGTCTGTAGCCTTCTAAGGTATTCACCTTGAGATGGGAGAGGGATTATAAGGTCTTTATTGTTTCATTTCTCCAACTACTAAAGGCTCAGCTTAAAACTGACCCAAAAAGCCAAGTAACTACCATTGTGTAATAATAAATGATTAGTAAACAACTCTAGAACTAATGGCTCTCAAGATTCAAAGAAGAGGGAACCAGCAGTTAGCGTAATGGCTATGTCACTGGACTCCCACGTAGTCGACGTTCGCATCCTGGACCCAATGGCTTAAAACTCACGCTGGGCGCGTGTGCGTGTGTGCGCAAGATCCCGAGAGGAGAATGGAGGAGAAGGGATTGCAACGTGACCATCCCCCCGGGGGGTGATTTCTCGCTTTCTGTCTCTGTCTCTCTCTGTCGTCTGGCGAGCGCACGTGCCCTATAGCAAAAAACAAAAAACAAACAAACAAAAAAAACCTCTCCAAGATTTAAAGAACCTCAGAGATCATAAATGATGCTTCCATGCTTCCTGACAATTTAAGTGATGCTGAAACATCAGTGATGACAAGAATCCCTTGGTCTCCAAATTCAAGCTATTTTAAGTGATATAAAGTTCTTAAATAAATGGGCTAACCCCATAGCCTACTGGTTAAGGGAGCCGGATCCCATATGGCTGATTGCTGTTCAAATCTGAGCCTTGGCAGTTTGAAACATAGGCTGGATGAGTAGGAATATGTGTCCCAAGACCCCAGCAGGATGAAGAAATCGAGTAGAAGTGATTGCTGTGTGACCACATCCCATTGGAGGCTACTTTCTCTGTCTCCCTGTCTCTCTGTGTCTCTCTAGTAAGCCCCTTGACAATCAAAAACAAAGTCCTTAAATCAAGCCATAGCATCTCCCTGTAAATTCCACTTACTGGTCCTAGAGGTAACCTTTGGGGGCTAATTAAATGTTGACTTCTTTGCTGACACCATGACAAGCTCCTTTCTAACACTTCCTCATTCCCTCTTGTTTCCTTCCTTCAACACCCTAGTCACTCATCTCAACATACTTTGATTTTTTTAAATGCTTTGCAAACCTGGAGGATAGTCTTACCAACACAGTATAAAATAGGATTAGCAGCAACCTCACTCCAAGCACTATCTTTCTCTTATGAAGTTGTAAGATTTCACTAAGTAAAATCCCCATTTTGTGTCATCTGCCGATTTGGCTAGCATACTATTTATTCATTTATATATATTTTTTTAATAATAGCATGATCAAGGGCATCAACATAAGAAATACCCTTCTAGGGTCGTCTCCATGACAAAACAGTGTAATCCACTGCTCAAGAGAAACCAGATCCCATATAGTGACCATGATTTGACTCCTCTCCCTAGTCAGCCTGAAACAATCTTGAGTATGTCCATGAGTCCTGAAGAATCAATGGGCTGGAGGACTGGAGGAAGGCAATCATGGCAATCAGGCTCCCTCATGTGTGCAAGCACTTGCTCTATCACAATTAAGGGGGCGGGGGTCCCTCTAAACCGCCCATTAATTGCTATTCTCTAGCTGTAGCCATTCAACAAGTTGCTGACAGTCCTGACTTCTAGCTCATATTTCTCCCTTGCAGCCACCACAAGTATACCATACAATGTGTGGGTAAATATTCTGTAGAAATCCAAATGCACTAATCATGTCCTTTGGTTAGCCTAGTAGTCCTCAGAGAAGAAATTGATGCTCGTCTACATGATCTGTTCCTTGGTGAATCATTTGGTGCCCAGTTGGCTGTCTTACCATGTTGATTTGAGACTCACTGATCTGTTGACTTTGAGAAACTGCCTCCCTGCCCCTTTTGAAAATCAGGTCCATATTTACCAGTGCTCTGCTTGTACATCTCTCCTGTCTCTGTACTTCCTCAGAGATGGTCCACAGTGACTCAGTGGTTTTATCTACAGCAGGGACCTCAGCTTATTCATTGTTTCTAGCACCTAGCACTGCATCTGGAACTAGGAGGTATCCTGCAAGTTTTAAGAATCATATCACTCAAAAACTTGATATTTTTGTGGTTGTACTTCTGTTTTGGCACTTTAAAGTAGAAATTACATGCCTGGAGATAAGTTTATTTGTATATTTGTTTAGGGTAGAATCCTCAATTCTACATTAGGATTTGGGGATATTTTTATTTTTATGTGTTTATATTTATTTTATTTTATTCATTTTTAGAGAGATTTTTGCTACAGAGTGCATGTGCTCATTGGAGAGACAGAGGGAAAGAAAGTGAGAAATCACTCCCAGTGAGGGGGATGACCATACTGCAATCCCTTCTTCCCCATTCTCTTCTTGGGATTTTTGGCATACACGCACACACATGCCTGTCATGAGTTGTAAGCCACTGGATCTGGAAAGTGAAATACAGTTGGCCATGTGAGAGTCCAGCATCTTAACCATTACACCACCTGCTGGCCCCTTATTTTTATTTTTTCAATTGACAGAATTGTATCTACTTTCATGTACAACATGATTTTTGGAAGTATATGTACATCATGGGATAGTTAAATTTAGCTAATTAGCAAATGCATTATCTGACATAATGATCACATTTGTGTTGAGAACATTTAATATTCACTCTGCCTTTTTAAAGAATATACTACAGGGCCTGGGAACCAGCAGTTAGTGTAATGGCTATGTCGCTGGATTCCCATGTAGTCGACCGCGGTTCGCGTCCCGGCCCCGGTGGCTTAAAACTCACGCTGGGTGCGTGTGCGTGCGTGCTCAAGATCCCAAGAGGAGAATGGAGGAGAAGGGATTGCGGCATGACCATCCCCCCTGGGGGGTGATTTCTCGTTTTCTGTCTCTATGTCTCTCTCTGTCTGTCTGGCGAGCGCACGCGCCCTATAGCAAAAAAACTCTCAAAAAAAAAAAAAAAGAATATACTACAGGGCTTTTCCCATAGCACAACAATTAAATGCTTAGTATAGGATGCTGGATCCCATGTGGCCAACCAGGATTCAAGTTCTGGCCCCCGTGGCTTGAAAAAACACACCAGAAGTGTGTGTATGTGTGTGTGTGTGGGGGGGGTGCCGGGGGAGTGCCCTAAATCCTGATGGGATGAAAAATGAAGGGAAAAGGTTTGTGTGTGACCATGCACTATTGGGGTAGAGAAGAAGTTTTTTCTCTCTTTAGTGAGCAAAGGTACACTCTGAAAACTAAAAATGTAATTAATGATAGATAGAGATATATATATACACATATATGTGTGTATATATACATAAATATACATATATATATGTATTACAGTATATCATCATTAGCTATAGTCACCATGCCAAACAATAAACCTCTTGAGCTATTCCCTCCGTCTCACTCTAAGTATATATCCTTTGGCCAACAGCATTAGTAGTTGAATTTTAAATTGAACAAAAAAAAACACTTCTACATCTGACCACATGCCATGCCCACTTAACACCTTTCCAAGTTATATTCCTGTAGCTTTAAATGGCATTATCTTGGTTTCCAGAAAGATTATTTGCATTTCTCTGGAGATACTTTAAGACCAGTTTTCCTGTGGAGGCTCAGATGGAGTTATATTTGAATTGGCTGGTGGAAGAAAAGGGGAGAACTGTGTGGAGCATTAAAGGAAAAAAAGGAAGGCGAAGCAGGGGTTTGGAGGGGAAGATCAGGAGGGAGGTTTCCAATTCAGTCCTTTGATGCCTCATCCCTCTGTTCTCCTAGAACTGGATGTCTCTGTCCCTCTTCTTTCTCCAGGGCAAAATTTTCTTAGAATCTGACTCCTTTACCTTTTCTTTTCTTTTTTTTTTCTTGGAGAGATTTTTGTTATAGGGCACGTGCTCTTGCAAGAACAACAGAGAGAAACAGAGAGAAAGAAAGCGAGAAATCACCCCCCCAGGGGGAGAGGGCCATGCCACAATCCCTTCTCCTCCATTCTCCTCTCGAGATCTTGGGCATGCACGGGCACTCGCCCAGTGTGAGTTTAAGCCACCCAGTCCGGTACTCGAACCACAGTCAGCTACATGGGAGTTCAGCGACATAGCCATTACACTAACTGCTGGTCCCACTCCTTTTTCTTTTCCACTAGTATAATATGACTTGCACCTCTCCCTTCAACAGCTTCCTTAAGGAAATTTAAGCCAAAAGAACAGGAGAATGTCAAGTGGAAAAACATCTGAACACAATGAGTAAGAAGTGATAATGACCGAATATCATGTTTCAGTAGAATCCTGGTTATTTGTTGAGATGAATCAAAATAACACAGAGGCCCTAACTTTGTCTCTGTGCTCCAGGGTTGCAGTCATTTCTAAGGGCAGACAAAATGGATACCCAGGGACACAGCTCCCACCAACCAGAATCCTTGAAGGCACTTGGAATATGAACTACCTTCTCACACTCTTTATTTGTCTTCTGGTCCTTCTCAGCAAAAGTAGCCCATCGGTTCCATTCCAAATACCATCCTCTCCCTGACACAGACAAAGCAACGAAAAGTCTTACAGTTCAGATCCCTCTCATCCATCAGAGTTACCATTATTCCTAAGCTGCAGATCCATCTTTCCTGGGGGAAAACATAATGCCCTTGAACTTAAAAAGCAGGAAAGCGAACAAGCAAACAAACACTTTTACGTATCCTGTGTTTGTTTGTTTGTTTTAATCAGTCTCCAATCATTTGTGCATTTTTCTTTGTATAATGCTATTCCTTTGCCTGAACAACTGTTCTTCACCTGCATTTTCACAAGACCAGTGCCTACCATTTAGGCCTCTGATCAAGAGTTGGTGCCTTCCCAAAGAGAACTTCTCTGACTCCCACATCTGAAACAGCCCTGCTGCTGCACTCCCTCGCCTCCTATCCTGCTTTCTTTTTCTAAAAAACACAGTTGCCTGGAGGTGGAGGCAACTGGATCCCTCAGGACCTACTGCATGGTTTGAGTCTTATACTGTAGCATGAGAAACATGTCAGGTGTGTGCTTGTGTGTGTGTGTTCTCAGAATCACAAAAAGAGGAAGAGATGGGAGGGACTGTGGCATGACCTTTTTCCTAGGGTGTGCTCTTGCTCTCGCTCTCTCTCTCTCTCTCTCTCTCTCTCTCTCTCTCTCTCTCTCTGGCAAACTCATATACCTTCTACCACAGGAAAAAGAAAGAAAGAAAAAGTACCATTGTTATCTGAAATTAAAGGCATACTTAGTTTATTTATTTCTCACCTTTGTCCTCACTAAAATATTAAACCCTCTAAGAACAAGGGCTTTGTTTTGTTCACAGTTGTTCCCCTCGTGCCTGGAACAGTGTGCTGTGTAGAATTTTCTCGATAAACCTATCCTCAGCAAATGAAGCCAAATGGATTATTTAGAGAATATTGAAAGCAGAGATGCATAGAAATTGGAAAGGTGGTCACATCACCACCACAGAGGTTTCTTCATTATAATTTCCAACTTTCTTTCATTTTTCAGAATTATGTGCAACTCCATGGTAGAGTGTCCTTGTGTTAAAGTCATTTTCTTTCATCTGAAAATCGCTTATGGAAAACTTAAGTATAGATAGAATTTAAGAGATATTGTTTATAATCCTAACTCTTGAAAAAAATATTAGGTTTTAGGGTTCTGGGTTCTTTTGTATATTTTGAAGTTTTTGCAAACCTCTTAATCTTATCAAAGCATTTTCCCTTTCAAATTCTTATACTGTAGCCTTCTTTTAATCTGTTCTCTAAACTTTTTAAAATCTGTTCTCATAAATTTGCCATATTTGATTTTTTCCAGACCCATCCCCTTCACGGTTTTAAAAACCATATGCTTATTGTTCTTCAAGCGTCTTGTTACTTCCACATGGCTAACCAGTTCCTCTTTATGAATCAGAGTGTGAGTTTTTTTAAGTATCAGTTCCTCCATTTTTTAAAAAAATTTAGACAAAGAAATTGCCAATGAGGTGAGTCAGTGACCTGACAGATGTCCTGAGTTTATCTGAAAATGAATTCCAGATTCATTGTCATAAAACGCTGGTCTTGTGTAGTCATAGGACTTTATTCCACCATCCTGGATATACCATGAAAATTAGGGTCATGGAAAAATCCTCAAGACTTCCTAAGAAGTTTGCATTCATTCAGCCACCCAGTGATTAATTACCGAAGACTAATTTTGTGCCAATCACTGTCTGAGGCCCTTGAGATACCAAATGGGAGCAAAGAGATTTTATAAAGATATAAAATTAAATACCATGCATGCCAAAATGTGATGCTGTAATACTTAGTATCTTCTCTACGAAGGAGATTCTACTTAAGTTTCTTTTCACACCTATAACTTTTTATAGCTGATGGGCGATGATATGCTCGACAGATGTTAAATAGATGAACAAATAATGTCTGATGAGTAACTCACTCGTCCACAGTATCACTCTAAACTTAGAAATTCACTCCAAAAGTCAGAATATTTACTTCCAGAAATTTTATTTTGGTATTCATCATTTAAATTCTCCTGTAACATTTTAGGAATGAAAGAGCAGATTAGTTTCTGCCTGTCAAGCAGGATTATACATTTTTCAACTTTTTTATAAAGAAGGTTGAAATTGTATCCACCATTTAAAACTCTTAGTGGATCTTTGCTCTTCCTTTGCAATTAGTGCAGTTTCTTTGCAAGAAACAATTTGGCAACTTTGGGAATGTTTATATATTTTCTTCTGTACAAACTGACTTCATAAAGGCGGAAGGAGCTGGGGTTTCTGGTTTCTGGGGCATTGAAAGCAAAAAACTAAAAGCATAAACAGTGACTAACACATTAGTCAGAGTTAGCAGCTGTTTCCTAATACGACCAGTAATAACATGTTTAACGTGCTGCAGGAAAATTAGGGTAGACAAAATAAAGAACACTTTATCCGCCAATAGTGATTCTAAGATGACTCTAGAAAAACACATAGTAAGGGTTATAGAGCTAGTCTGGAAGTAATTTTAATCACTTTTGAATTGTCTTCCTTAGTAAAAGTTGAATGGACGAGATGATTTTCCCAGGTCTTCTCCAATTTCTAGTTTGAGACTTTGCTTATTGTCCCTGTGTCCCCTAGAGGGCAGCAGTGGCCCAAAACACAGAAGAGAGTTTACGATGCGTCCTGCTTGGTCTCTGGCGCCAACCTTCCCCTGGTCCCTTCGCTCCTGCACCTCAGGAATCTGATTTCTACAAGCAAGGTGGCACTGACATGTTTACTTATAAGATGCTTACTTTTAAGTACGTAACTAGCAAATCTATTAACTATTAGGAAACAACAGTGCATGAAGTTTATAAAGATTGAAAAAGAAAAATCCTTGTGTGAAGAATCGATTCTGTTTGTGTATGAAACACACACACATAGCCTCGCTTGTCCTTTCTGTGTATTTTTTTTTTAGGTTTATTTATTATTTTTTCCATGTTGTGTTGAGTCTTTACACAATACCCCACCCCCAGCCTCAGCCAGCCAGGGTCACAGGCGTATGTGTGTACGTGCACAAGACCTTGGGATGTGAACCCAGGACCTCCCCACAGAGCTTCAGCTTTGCTGAGCGCCATCTCTGCTCTCTGCAGTCATCCATTGTGACTGGCCTTTTCTGTGTATTTTTCATGCATTTTGGGAGTAGAGAAATTTCTGAGACTGTTGGGAAAAGGTGACAAGATACGTCAAAGCAAAGTAATTCACATTTTTTTTTCTTTAGCTGGAAATTGGTTTGAAGCGATCCATAAGCATTACTGAATGCATAATTCAGTCATTCATTTATTCACTCAGGAGTTGCAAATGTGTAAGAACCATTATGCTAGACTCTTGTTTGGTAATATGTGGAGCAAAGAAACTATACCAGGGAACTTATCATTCAGAAAGTGCTACTAAATTACTAGGTCTGAGGAGGGATGACACGGGAAGGTACTCAATTGGTTGTGGATTGTGATAGTAACGTTGCATAGAAATCTTTGCTCCTTTTACGCACGTTTTGGTTTCCTTGTAGCCCACGGGTCTGAAATCTCTGTCACACATGACTTTCTGTGTAAAAGGTGCTGGAGAGCCAGAGGGAGCTTCCTAGATAAAGGAAGAGCCTGCCTGAGTACTTGCTTTTCTAATGCTGAGGTTTTCTCTTTTAGTTAATGTTGCTGCTTAAATATTTTATTCTGCTCAGAGACATTTTTCTGCAAAGAGTGCAACTTTCAAAAGAGCTTTTTTGCAAGGTTGCCCTAAAAGCGTCTTATAATACCTGTAAATTTATCTCCTAGGATCTTTCTTTTTTATTGTATTTGGATTATTTGCTGATTAAACTTGTTTATTCACTTTCATCTTGTAAAATTGGGAGCAAGATGCAAACCTCAATTATGCGAAGAAAATGATTAATGATGGCAGAAGTATAATTCAGTCAATAGTTGCTGAGCCATTTGGGTTTCTTTATGTAGCAGAAGGTAATGAAAACTGTCTTTCCATACAGCAATGAGTAGCATTGAGAACATTCCTGCCATAACTTACAGTCAGTCGGCCAAACCAAACAGTGTGGTCTGTTTATGTGATTGCTTGTTTACTCGGAATGCTTTAAATGAAAATTAAACGTATTTGCAATACTTTGGGGGAAGAATTCTGCCATCACATCTGTAGCCAAGGTCTGCATTACAATCAAGACTAATAGAGATGCTAGAAAATGGGCTTTCGAGCCAGCAGGTGGTGTAATGGTTAAGGTGCTGGACTCCCACAGCGCTAACAGCAGTTTGAGTACAAACCAGGTGTCTCAAAAATCATGCCAGGCACATGTGCGTGTGTACCCAAAATCACAAGAGGAGAATGGAGAAGGGATTACAGCATGGCCATCCCCCTTAGGGGATGCTTTCTCACATTCCCTCTCACTGTCTCTCTGTCTTTCTACAGTGAGTGCATGCACCCTATGGCAAAAGAAAAAGAAAAAAGAAAAAAATAAAGAAAGAAAGAAAAGAAAATGGGCTTTTAGTCCTAACAACAAGGCCAGTTATATTTATGATGGCCTAACTCTAGATTAAAAATGACATATTGGCTTAAGAATGTTGAAACTTGTGGATGTTTAAGTGGCATCACTTTGAAAAGTTAAAATAGTAGCATCAAAGTATTGCAAGGGTACTAGGTATGTTTATGCAACTGGGACTGACTTTTCTGGGAACAAAATTGTTAGATTTGGGCCAGGAAATGTTGCATTTTAAAAACTATTTTTACTTGCCCAAAATTGACTAGGTCAGCTGTTATTTTCAGGGCTGTGGTAAATCATCTCAGGACTTTACCAAAGGACACACTATTTCTCAAACAGGAAATGAAGCCAGGAAAACAAAATTATGACTGCTTAAAAAAGATCTAGATATTTACATTTATTTTATATGGAAGAAAAAAAACACTATCACAATTTGTTTTGTTTTGTTTTGTTTTCTCCTAAGATGTGTAAATATCTAAAAGGAAAAAAATGTTTTTTGTTGTTAGATCAGTTAAAGATATTATCATACAGATTATCATCAACAGATAATTTTCCATTTTTGTATCTGTTAAATGTTCTGTTTCTTTCTTTTTCCCCTTGATTCTCTTCCTCTCACCCTCCACAATTTGCCTCCCACACTGTCCCTCATATCCACAGTTGTTCTCCATGTTTTTATAAAGAGTATACTTGAAGAGTCTCTTTGGTATTTGGATGTACCCTAAACCTTATTTTGCATTTGCCGTTTGAGATGAGCCTATAAATGGCTACTTGTCAAGTAATCATTCTTGTCTCCTCTGCCATTCCTGTGCTCTTATAAAGAAAATAA
Source organism: Tupaia belangeri chinensis (assembly GCF_000334495.1). Lineage (NCBI taxonomy): Eukaryota > Metazoa > Chordata > Mammalia > Scandentia > Tupaiidae > Tupaia > Tupaia belangeri. The sequence goes on along the minus strand of NW_006159674.1, from coordinate 3,979,434 downwards.
AAATATTGTGCATATTTTGATATTATCTATTTAGGAAAGTCTCTCCTTTTCTATTGGGAAGGGTTATATTGGAGGTCATGGACAACCAGATTATTTTCATTTTGGTTTCAGCAAAGAGCTCCAGACTGCTAGCTGCATATATACTTATATGTAATCAGAAGATGTTTTCTAACCTGTGGCTCATTTTGAAAATTTTCACTCACAACAGTCCTACCATTAGGTCTCAGGCATGAATAATGGCCAGTTCCTTTTAAAATATTAAAATTGATCCCTACACTTCATATCATTGCAAAAATGTCTTACTAAAATCATAATCTATCGTGCTTAGAATTTAGAGCTAGTGAAAGCACTTTCACGTAGACAGCAGTGCATTTGAACTTCGTGGTGCTTCTAGGTGGGTGTACTTAAGTCCATTTCAGACCTCTCTAAGAATTTCAGGGTTGGAGAAGTTTCTCAAGGTCACATAGTTTGAAAATTCCTAAGCTGGTTCTCAGACAAGCCCTCTCACTCTGAATCCAAACCGACATGACTTTCCAGTGAGGCCGTCTGTACCACACCGTGGTATTCATTTTATTACACAAGGCAGCCTACTTACACGTTCATGTAAAATATTCACAGTGGTGCTACGATCACGTACCAGGCAGTGTACTCAAGGCATAGGTATTTTTTTCACCCCTTTACAGAGAGGAGGAAGCAGAATCTCAGCAAGGCTATACAACATATCTGGAACCATAAGCAGGCCAGCAGTGGAGGGAGGATTCTGATTCATGGATGCTCAACTACCAGCCACACTGCCTGCCCAGAAAGGTAGTGGACTTTGTGTACACCCCAAAGTTCTTCCCAACATCACTATTATTCTAGACTCAGCTTTCACTTCTGCTATTGACTTAAAAAAAAAAAAAAACACTGCCTGCCCAGAAAGGTAGTGGACTTTGTGTACACCCCAAAGTTCTTCCCAACATCACTATTATTCTAGACTCAGCTTTCACTCCTGCAATTGACTTAAAAAAAAAAAAAAATATATATATATATATA
>NW_006159674.1:3956919-3976529 GCF_000334495.1 Tupaia belangeri chinensis | reverse complement strand
ATATATATCCTATCCCTCAGTCTGCACTGTGGAATATTTTTATTGAATACGAGGTTTTCTACATGTTCCCAATGATATTGGTATGGGCTCTCCATTTGGAGTGTTGTTTGCACGACACAGCACAGTGCCTCTTGAATATCAGCAGAACTAACTGAAGTCACTTGAGTGACTTTAAAAATGACAGCCCTGGACCCTCTTTCTTTGGATTGTTTAAATAACAGGAGGGCCTGGGTAAAGCACCATTGACTCTCTGAGTATAAAACAGAGTTCATGATGCCCTATCCACCTACCCAGCCCTAAGTTAATAAAAAGATGAGAAAGAACTATAGAAGGGAAAAGTTTGAAAACCAGATCCTGCTCTCAACCCTGTGCACACAATGGTGACGGTGCACCTTGCTGAGGTAATGTCACAAGCTCACGATGTCAGGGGATGTAACCAATGGAGAAGCATCCCAGAGGCAGCACCTATTGGCCCCAAAGGACCGAGGGAGGTAGCCAAGCTGCCAATACTGCCCAAAAGGCCACAGAAAGTACAACTTGGGGGTCAGCAGGTGACGTAATTGTTGCAGTTCTGGATTCCCACAGGGCTGACCATGGTTAGAGTCCCAGACTCAGCAGTTTGCTGGGCATGTGGGCATGTGTGCTCAAAATCCCAAGAGGAGATTGGAGAAGAAGGGATTGCAGCATGACTATTCCCCCTTGGGGCGGGGGGGGGGTTCTTACTTCCCCTCTTTCTGTCTTTCTCTCTCCAGCAAGTGCATGCGCCCTATGGCAAAAACCTAAAACAATTTTTAAAAGTTAAAAAAAAAATTATTTAAAAGAGAATGAAAGAAAGAAAATATAACTCTTTTGTAATCATTACAAGTTCTTTATAATGTGAACTATAATTGTCCATACATAAGAAAGCATCAGATGTAAGGTGGAGACATGATCCAAAAGTATAATCATTTAAACTTGTCTCATGGAAATTTATAGTATAGAATATTTGGCCCAGTCTAAGTAGTTCGACCTCTCAGATGATACTAGGAACATGCCTTTAGGAAAAAAACAACCATTTATTAGATGCAGTATATTATGTTGCAAATGCAGATTATTAAATTTATAGTTCTCTAAGGGGGCATTTTGTTCTTTGTTCCTGTGAGTAACTTATTTACAGCTGGCAAAAACCCTGTCTGACTATGTATGTCAGACTCTGTTGCATTACCTACGTAAACATACAATTTAGTTAAATCCATTGGTATAATCCATAGGGGTTTCTAGTGGTCACATTAATTACGTTCTATGGAAATGCTATGGAAGCATCATATAATTGAATTTTTCACTTACTACTTATCAGAGTATAAGAAATGTCATCATAGTTTTATGCACATGGTAATGAAATCATTGGTACATTACCAAGATTAAATCACACAAGAATGTCTACCCTTCTGTTTTCCTTCCTGCTAAAATTGTCAAGCTCCTTACAATGCCACCTGTGATGATAGGCAGGCTATGCAGAATTTCAAAGCTTTCTACAACACCTACCAATCTCCATGTCAGACAAATTAGTAGTATTTCCACTCTACTATTTACCATTATGGCATTTTAGAACCCAATAGCTAATTCTCAAAAACATTAATACATCTACCTTTATTGAGTATTTAATACTTACAGTAAATATGTTAAGTGTTCTATTTCCATAATCTTATTTAATCTTCAGAGATACACTTTAAATTTTCCTTCTATTAAATAGACATAGAAACTGAAGCACAGGTCACATTGATGGGATAAAACAACTAAATTCCAGTTCTGATTCATCCCAAGTCTAGTTTAATCTATTTATTTCATAGACAGAAAAAGGCCCAGAGAGGTAAACTCTCTTTCCAAAGTGCACATAACTAGAAAATGACAGAGGCAAAAATAGCACTCAGTTTTCCTGACTTGTACCTGTTATCTTTATTGCTGTGAGCCATTACTATAGGCCTGAGCTATGCAGCGTTTTTGTTGGTTTGATTCAACATATAGCAGTCACACTGAGAGATGTGTGAGCAATATCCATTAGTACTGTTGCCTGTGATGTTTAGAGTAATCACATTTTTAATGGACTCTGTCTGAGTACTTGCTTGTCTGCATAGCTTTTAAAGTGATCTGGCATAAATCTATTGCTCACTTGACAATCAACTTTTGGCAGTGTTCTTCAAATGGCAGAGTTAGAATCTGTGGATTTTGCTTTCTTCCTTGTCTCTGGAAACTTCTCCTAGGGAATGCCAAGCAGGAACTGTGAGTGTTTGATAAAGAGTCTTTCACTCTATAAACAGCATAAATCTAGCCATCTGACTACATCTTTCCCTTGCTTTAAACACTCAGATAAGAGTTTTTATTATGAGAGTGTTGAATTTTATTAATTGCTTATCTTATCTATTGAAATGATCATATGGATTTCTAGTCTACTAATATGGTGATTTACATTATTCATTTTTGAACATTAAACCAACCTTGCATTCCTGACCCATTGGTCCTGATGTACTAACTTTTGTATAAATTGCTAGATTCTATTCATTAATATTTTGTTTATGATTTGTGGGTCTGTCCTCATGATACCCTTGTCAGATTTTGTCCTGAGTGTCATGCTGGCCTCATCTTGATGGTAGCCACACTGGTGTTTACATATATAAGAAGTCATTTAACTTCAGCTGTGTACATTTTACTATATGTAAGTTACATTTCATTGAAATATAAATTTTTTTAAAGAAATCATTCAGATGGCTTCATCTTGTCCTCGAATCTAATTCATTAGAATTGCATTCAAAGCACTGTCTGTTTAGGCAGCTAGATGGCCTTTATTACTTCACCTTGTACTATGGTCACACAAGACTACTTTCAGTTTCTTGAAACTACATATTCTTTCATGCCGTCAGAACTTTGATAATGCTCTCCTAGAGGACAGAATGACTTTCTTCCATACCTCTCTTTCTCCACCTGAGAGAATTCCTTTCATTCTTAGAGGTTTAATACAAACCATGTTTCTTGCAAGACATTTCTAGAAGAGTCTGAACGCCACCTTTCTAGCCACTGGCAAAATGAAGTGAACCCTTCCTGGCACTGCCATTGAACTTGGTACACAATACTGCACCACACAGAACAGATGCCTGCATGTGTTTTTCCATCTCCTCTGTTAGGCAGAAATCTTTCTTCTAAGCCTGTCTCAAAAATCTTTGCGTGGCTGAGGCCCAACAGTACCCAACAGGGAAACTTGGCAAATATTTATTGAAGAATGAATGTTTTCTCCATTACAAAGTTGGGAGAAGAGGAAGATTACAATGTGGTGAAGTTGTTACCATTTTATAAAATGAAATGAATGAATGAATGCCTCCTCTAAAACAAAGTCTGAGGGATGGAAAAAGAAAAACCTGATATAATTACAGTTATATATTGCTGCATACAAATTAATCCAAAATCTGGTGGCTTAAAACATTAACTGCTTCATGGGACCTGCAGATGACATAATGGTTACATCACTAGACTCCCAAGTAGTCGACCATGGTTTTAGTCCCAGACCCGATGGCTTAAAACTCATGCCAGGTGCATGTACATGTGTGCCCAAAATCCCAAGAGGGAAATGGAGAAGAAGGAATTTTGGCATGGCTAGTCCCCACTGGGGGTGATTTCTCATTTCCTGTCTCTCTGGAAAGCACATGTGCTCTATAGCATAAATCCCTCTTTAAAAAATAATAAATAACTATTTCATTTATGTATTTACTCATAATTCTGGCATTTAGACAGGACACTATGGGGACAGCTTACGTGTGCCACATGATATCAGTTTCGGATAGTTCAGTTGGGTATAGAGACTGGCCAAGTCCAAGATGGCATCACTCACCTTACCTGGTGCTGGCTGTCAAATGAGAGCTCAGCTGAGGCTGTTTTCTGGGATGTAGCCTCTTATCTGTGGGGCCACTCTGTGTAGCTAGGTTAGATTTCTCATGAATGGTAGTCTTGGACTAGACAGTGTGACGCAACAGTGGAATTCAGTGCTCTGTTAGGCTATCCCACATGGAAAGGTTCCTGGTTCAAGTCTAAAGACTTGATCTGAGGCTAATTGAAGGCCAGGGCTGGATTGTGGGATCAGGACCACAAAGAGGGTGGTCTCCCTCTCTCTGTGTGTCTCTGTCTCTCTGTCTGTTTTCTGTCTTACTCATGAGAGAAATAAATAAACTTTAAAAAAGAATAGCTCAGCTTCCCCACCATCTAGCCCAGCTGATCCATGACTAACCTACCTGTGGACCAACAAATCTGTCTATTCTTACATGTGTCATGTCTGGTTCCTTCAGCTTCACTATGAAGAAAGTGGTTCAACAGTTGAGCTCAACTGAAGGCTTCCCAGGCAACTGTATACTCAAAACAATTCTTTCTTCAAAAAGTTCAACCTGACCCCCTGACAACCAGAGTATCTTCAAATACTAATTGCTTCAGAACCCAGAAAGTGTGTTCTTTTTTGTAGTAAAATTAATCTTTTTCAAAGGTTTCCCAAACCATTTCTTGTCAACCAGTAAATATTCAAGAGAGCCAAATTTGAAGTCTGCACAAAATCTTATCTCTGTAATGCATGTGCCATAATACTTAAACTTCTTCTTTTGTCAGTCCTTAACATCTATCTCTGAATTTTCATAAATTTCTATTTCACAAGGGTAATTATTTTGCATACTGTGGCAAAAACATGTAATAAAATAATAGTTAAAAAAAAAGAACAGTATCAACATAGTCCAGCTTCTTAAGTAATGAATAGATTCCTTGAGAATACAAAGCAGAAGCTGCCAGACCTTCTTAAAATCTGAGTCCAGAACTGGTGTGACCTGTCCTCAACCACATTCTGTTAGCTAAAAGTCACTGGGCCAGCCTCTCCAAGGAAGGGCCACCCATGGGCACAAATACTGGGAGGTGGGCTCACCAGAAGCCACCAGAGTAACCATCTACCACAGTGAGGATGCTGCCACATGATTACAAAATGAGGTCATTTACATTTAGAACTCCTATTCTACCTTCCATGTTGAAAATGTGGGTTGATGGTTGATATTTTGTGAGATTTTCCCAAAACAAAATGTTCATAAATCCATATCTATAGAATGTTTTCATTCCCATTTGCCTTACAGATCTAATGATGCTTCCTCCTCAAATAAACAAGATCAATATTAGGTTCTCTCATTTGTACACTATTAAGGTCTCATGCCCTTTTAAAACTTCTTTTGCACAAGGACTGGGTCAAAATCTTTGGGTTTCTAACAGAAATGAGAGTTGGACATTTTTATACTGGAAAAATTTTTCAGAAAACCTAGGGTCCCACTAATGCTATGCTCAAAACTAAATTTTTTCAGACTTCAGCCTTATGCATGTTAAAAATGGAACGAAAACAAGTTCCTTGTGATTTCTTTCCTTTACAGGTGCTTGGCTTTTCTACCTCCTTCAGTTTGGCATTAGCCTTTTTGTTCCCTATACTCAGTTTTTTAAGCACATGCCAAAGGACCTAATTTCTGACTTTTAAATAAAATTAACAGTGGAGTCTGTATCTGTTCTGACAAAGCAGAGAATATACATTTATAAACTATATCTGTTCACAGTAAACCTTTCCACTTTTCAGTAGTATTTTATAGTAGTTGTGAATTTGGTTTGCTGTGGATTTAGAATTTTAATCCTTAAACTCCCCTTTCTAAGGATATGAGCTTGCACAAGTTTCTTAATTTCTCCCCTTCCCCTACCCCTGCCCCAGCTTTCCTATCTGTACAGTAATAATGATAATAGTCACTCACAGGTTTTAATGATGCAAAGCACTAAACAGAGGAGTAAACATTTAATAAATAGTATTAAATTGTTGTTATTATCACTGGACAAATTATTATCAATACTCTCAGTTATTCAAACACAGAAGACTAAATTTACATATTATCCAAAAATCTTGTGATTTTTTTTCCACCCTCTTTTTACTCGTTTGGATCTTCCAGTCAGCATAGTTTTAGTATTTGATTCAGGTTGATTGGTTTTGAGGCTGGGGTAAGGTAGAATTTGGGTCGATTCTAGAAGCTTAGTGGTGGTTACACCATGACACCAAATTCTTTGGGAACAGCTAAAATCAGAGAAGAATATTATCAAGTGAGGCCCACTGTATTATTTCTGTAGAATACCATATGATAGCAGTTCAGTGTGTTGATTGAGGAGATTAATGACCAGAAATTGTTACGAATGTAACAAAATGCTCAAGGAAAAATACTTCATCAGCCATGATACCATGTCCTTAATTTTCAAGATAGCAACATGTTCTTTCTCAAGCTATGAATAAGGTGGTGCACGGAAGAGTTCCTATTTCTTTTGTTCTTTTTTTTTTTTTAACTTTATTTATCTCAGTTTTATCAGAGAGAGACAGAATGGGAGAGAAAGAGAGGGAAATTGAGAAAGCAAGCTGCTAGGTCCGGAACTAGAACCGCGGTCAGCCATGTGGGAGTCCAGCGCCCTTAACCACCATGCCATCTGCCAGCTCCAAGAGTTCCTGTTTCTTTTGTAATCATACTCTGGAACCATCTGAGTATATTTCACTGACATGTTATGGACCACAAATCTTGACTAAGGGAATGTTTCTAGTACTGAGTCAGCAGCTTCTGTACTACCTTAATTAACATTAATTATGGCATCTTAAAATCAGCGCTGCTGGTAACACTGAACTAACCATTTAAATGGCAGTATCTGGGCTATGGAATAATAGCTGGCAATATAACTTTCTTTAAGAAGGTGATAATAGGGAGCTAGCAGGTGGCATGTTGGTTAAGATGATAGACTCCCACATGGCTAACTGCAGTTTGAGTCCCAGACCTGGTGGCGTTCTTTCTCACTTTCCCTCTTTCTGTGTCTCTTTCTATGTCTCTCTCTGCTGAGTGCATGTGCTATATAGCAAATTTTTTAAAATAATAATAATAAATAAAATTAAATGAATAATTCCTAAGGGGAAAAAAAAGATGATACTATACAAAGGATTGCTCAAACTTGACTAATAGTCTTTAAAATAGAAGATTATTTTCTATTATTAACAGAGCTGGTCCAATAAAACAAACTTTGGGAAATGCTACTTGATTACCTTATCTTAGGTCTTTCTATTTATTATTAAATTCACTATTTGATGACTTCAAAATAATTTTGCCTACTCTCCTTTCATCAAATTTTTTTGTCCCTCTCACCTCACCCTTTCCAACCCAGTTAGGTTGCTCGATTTAGCAAATAAAAATACAAGATGTCATTGACATTTGAATTCTAGACAGTGAATAATTTTTTAGTGAAAGTATGCCCCAAATATTGCATCAGATATTTGAATGTAATTGGATGTCCTCTATTTTATCTAGCAAGCCTAAACCCAAGTCAAATGAAAGCCATTAGTAAGAAATCAATAAAACCATCAGCCTAATTTAGTAATAAGTATGTGGAAAGAATTCATTCAGTGCTTGTTGAGTAAGTGTTTTTAATTTTCTATAATAAAAAAGTGAAGTACCTCTTCAGACAGCTGTGTCTTCTGTCTTTTTGTAGTAATTTCAACATAAATAGTGTGGTCACTCTGGAACCCTAGTCTGCCATAAACTGTTTACTCTGGACTGAGCACTTTGATTTCACAGATGAGGAAACTGGAGCATGAGAGAAGTGGCTAGATTTGCTCAAGGAAACTCTCCCACAAGAAGTTGAACAACAAAACTTAAGTCAGTGGCCTGGACTCTACATCAGTCTGTATATATTATTCACTGTATTTGGTAGGACCAGAAAAGAAAATACCAGTTCAAAAACAAAACCAGAGACCAGCAGTTAGCGTAATGGCTATGTCGCTGGACTCCCACGTAGTCAAACGTGGTTCACGTCCCGGACCCAGTGGCTTAAAACTCCCCAAGATCCTGAGAGGAGAATGGAGGAGAAGGGATTGCGGCATGGCCATCCCCCCTGGGGGGGGGTGTGATTTTTCACTTTCTGTCTCTCTGTCTCTGTCTGTCTGGCGAGCGCACACACCCTATAGCAAAAACCTCTAAAAAAAAAAAAAAAAAAAAAAAAGAGTGAATTGCTCAAGGAAACTCTCCCACAAGAAGTTGAACAACAAAACTTAAGTCAGTGGCCTGGACTCTACATCAGTCTGTATATATTATTCACTGTATTTGGTAGGACCAGAAAAGAAAATACCAGTTCAAAAACAAAACCAGAGACCAGCAGTTAGCGTAATGGCTATGTCGCTGGACTCCCACGTAGTCAAACGTGGTTCACGTCCCGGACCCAGTGGCTTAAAACTCCCCAAGATCCTGAGAGGAGAATGGAGGAGAAGGGATTGCGGCATGGCCATCCCCCCTGGGGGGGGGTGTGATTTTTCACTTTCTGTCTCTCTGTCTCTGTCTGTCTGGCGAGCGCACACACCCTATAGCAAAAACCTCTAAAAAAAAAAAAAAAGAAGAAGAAGAAGTGTAATTGATATGGTTAGACAAGTTTATCACTTAAATTAATTAAATTACAATAAAATGGAGTACATTAAAATAAATTTAATTACATTGGACATCACTGAATATTTCGTTAGCAAGATATTTCAGTATTTCTCAGTATCTTAGTCCCTCATTAATGGATAGTATGCAAAAATACACACTTAAAGAGAATTCCAAGGTGTTTTTCCTATGCCAATGTGTTTTGTTTTTAAACTATTATTCAGGATATATATGCCTTTTTCACCAATAACCATCTCAAACACTTCAACTCAAAAGAAACATCGAACCCAGAAGTAAGCCCATGGTAATACACACAATAATGTTTCTAAGCACAATGGTGGTGGTAGTACCTTTCCACAGAAAACAGAAGAACTCTTGTTATTCAAAGAACAAGGTATATCACCTTTACTCTTAAGAAGAGCTAGTATTTGAGTTGAGGTATTGACACTTGGTTTTGAGTGTGTGGTGATGAATGTCTCACTTGGTATCTATCCTACACAAATAGCACTGCCCCTTCAGGTGCAGCGTAACTCAAAAGAGTGAGAGAACCAGAATTTCAACAAGGCTACTAGATTGGCCAAGAATTAAGAAGAAGGGAACACCACTTTATAACTAATGGCGTCTGTATGTACAGCTTTTTCCCCAGCTAGGTTGACACAGACATCTAAACATCAAGAAATATGGGCCTGCTCTGTGAAACAGCAGAGAAGCTAGACCCCACATGACAACCACAGTTCAGATCCCTGGCCTGTGCAACCTGGAACACGCCTGGCATGCCTGCAAGGGCCCAGGATCCAATGGGCTAGAAGACTAGAAGAAGGATCATGGACTAGTCAAACCCTGTGGAGGGTACTCATTTCTCTCTCTCTCTCTCTCTCTCTCTCTCTCTCTCTCTCTCTCTCTCTCTCTCTCTCTCTCTTTCTCTCATGCATGCACTCCATGAAGAATATAAAAGAAATATTCTTTACTTGAATAATTAAGAATGAACACTCACTAAAAGCCTAACTCTACTTTATCCATGTTGCCCGTATGTTTAAATCAATTTTTTTTTAAGTTTACTTATGGGGCCAGCAGGTGGTATGGTGGTTGCATCGCTGCACTGATGCAATTAGAGTCACAGCTACTGCAGTTAGAGTCATGGACCTGACAACTTGTTTTCTGATTCTCTCTCTCTCTCTCTCTCTCTCTCTCTCTCACACTGGTGAATGCACAGGCCCTATAGCAAAAATTAAAACTAATAATAATAAATAAAATTAAATCAATACTTTTAAGAAAAACATTTGCTTATTTCTTCTATGACTTAGAGAAACAGAGAGAGAGTGACAGAGACAGCACTTTCAGCAGAGTTGGAATGCCATGATCCACCCCTAGCCTCAGCCAGCCCTGGGTCATTGGCACATGCGTTCCCCACTGTATTCAGGGAGGTCTCTGGACATGAATCCAGAATTTTCCCTTCTGGGTAAGCCCTGTAGAACATCACCCATCCAGCTCCCTAAATCAAATTTTATTAGGTTGTCAGAAAAGTCATGACATTTTTCTATGTTTTTCCAGGCAAAAGTGTGTCATGACTTTCCTGACAACTCAATATAACCTTATCGCTTAAAACTCCTGTGTTTTCTACATGACTTTCCCTTCTTATCTCATCTCTTGACATTGCTAGCACAAAGTGAAATTATGTAGTATCCTGCTTATTTCATTAGGAAGTAGAAGAGGGATGAATTTTTTTTTTTAATTTACTATAGGTGCATGCACTTGCTGGAGAGAAACAGAGTGAGAGAAATTAAGTCAGAGAAAGTGAGAAAGCACCCCCAAGAGTGAATGACCACGCTTTTCTCCTCCATTCTCCTCTCGGGATTTTGGGCACATGTACACACATGCCAGATCGGGACTCAAACCTCTTAGTTGGCTCTGTGGGATCGAGCCACCTCTACCACCATGCCACTGGCTGGCCCATAATTTAATTTTTTAAAGGAAATAGCACGAAATGAACTAAAGATTGCACTGTATATGTTCCCATGAATTATGTGTTGTTTCTAATTGGTAGTGGTGAGAGCATATCACTATCCACACCTGGTCCATGGCATTGGCTGCCTGTCACGAATCCTGAGAAACCTGAAGTCATCTCAATAAAGATCATTTCTCTTGGGACCAGCAGATGGTGTAATGGCTATGTCACTGGACCCCCACGTAGTTGACCGCGGTTCGAGTCCCAGGGTGTGGTCATGCCCCACCCCAGGGGGATTTCTCGCTTTCTGTCTCTCTGTCTCTCTGTCTTTCTGGTGAGCACACATGCCCTATAGCGAAAACCTCTCTAAAAAAAAAAAAAAAAAAAGATAATTTCTCTTCAACTCTACACAACCTTCAGCCTCCCTGAAGATTTTTTAAAAAATAGAATATTAAGGAAGTTTACCTGAGTTTGATGTGAGAATTTAGGAGCTATAGCCCCTTTAGTCTTCTAAGCACACTATGTGATATCATGCATTGTAATCAGGATTACTTTGACTGAATGACTAAGGGATAGTAAATATAAAGTGCTAATTCTATGGAAGTAGCCTCCTGCCAGGAGTTCCTAGTTTAAGGCCGATAATACTTTACTGAGTATTCAACCTCTGGCAAGTGACTTGACCTTTCTGATCATCAGGCTTCCTCATCTGTAAAATGGGGATGATACTGGGCAGATGATACCCTCCCTCATCAAGTCATTGTAAGGAGTTAATGAGAGCGGGTAGCCCTGGACCTATGCAGTATGTGCTCACCCAACATTGACTAGTATTATCAAAGGTTATAAAGTCAGGGGGTGGGATCTTGGTGTTTATTATACCTGATGCGCACTAGTACTTTAACACTTTACTCTTTGCAAAACATTTTCGTGAATTCAACGTGCCTTTTCATGGGCGATCCAAGTTGGCCATGATTATAGAACTGATGAAACCACTAAGGGCAGTTTTTCCTTTGAAATTATAGCTTTGTCATAAAGCAGAGAGATGACGCATACATACGATTAGAAGAAATTATACCTAAGGTGTGTCTAAAGTGTCCCATAAACGTTTTATCCTTTTCCATGATTAAAAGTCATTTACTATGGGCTTTTCTGCCCATAATGCTATTCAAAACACAGTGGGGATGGAGATGCAATGAAGTGCTCACGCCTCTCACCAGAACTTCAGGCACCTCTAAGACTGGTGCCATGACAGGAATTAAGTCTTCATCTCTGATCCCTGGAGTCATTGGCTTATGTTTACAAGCTAAGGGATTGTGTGCCTCCGATGTAGATCCTGAAGTGTTTAACTGCTTATGTCGTTCCCATGTGATGCAGTTCACTACTTGTCCGTGAAGAGGAGTTTACCAAGTGGTAAATGTATGTCATGTGAAATCTTAAAGCAAACGTAAATATTTACAGAGCTAAGGAGACACTCTGAAACTGTGTGCCTGAGGACAGATGTCCTTGCGTGCAGTACAAGTCAGATCTTCTGTGTTTTAGATCAGAGTCTATCATGAAAGGCGTAGGAATGCCAGTTAAGGAAAACGCACAATTCAGCTTTTTTTTCCTAAGGACTTTCAGGTAGGTCTACTTTCTAGGTCACTGGTATTTCTAAAAAAAACATATATTCCATTTCAAAGTGGCATCTATATATGGTGTTTACTATGCACTCAATTACTTCAGAATATGTACTTCCATATGGTCAGAAGATCAGAGAATTCTAGGTTAGTCAGAATTCCAGTTCCCTCTCTGCTAACAGCGAGTAAATTTTTGCTCTCTGAGAAACACCATTTCCTCATTCCTCATATTGGGGATAATGGTTCTCAAGGTTGTCATGAAGACTGGATAACATGTATATTAAAGATGCTCAGAAAGCAGGAAAATATGACAGAAAGATGAAGTGGAATTGTTTTTCCGAAATGGAATGTGTGTATATGTATGGGCCACTTATTTTTCTAGTTTCAGCATATAGTTTAGCTCATTTCTATAAATGGGAGAGAACATAGCAGTTATAAGCCAGTGACAGAACAAAAAATGTTAAACCTTTGAAACTAAACTTTCTACCTCAGAGAGGAAATTTGGTGGAAGCTCTTAGTTTTAATGCTAACAGTCAGTAGTCAATGGTTGATCTGTAGGAATGCTATAGTTTCATTTTCATTCGTCTTTGGTACTCCCAAATCAAATAATACTATGTGCTACACAGAATTTTTACATGGCCTCATAATGATCCCGTTTTTATTCTTACCAGTTTGTATACAGCTTTATATTTTTTATTCTCATTTGCCAGAGGGCCCAAGTGCTCACCTGAGAGACAGAGAGAGGAGGAAAGGGACAAAGCACCCCTCAATGGGGAATAGTCATGCTGAAATCACTTCTCCTCCATTTCCCCATCCTGTTGGGATTTGGGGCATACATGCACATGTGCTAAGTATGTTTCTGAAGCCACCATGTTAGGGACTTGAACTGCACAGTTGGCCATGTGGGATCTGGCTCCCTTCACCACCAGGCCATGGGGTGGCCCTAGAGCTTTATACTTTACAAAATATTTTCTAAAACCTTATTTAGTGGACCAGCAGATGATGTAATGGCTATGTCTCTGGACTTCCATGTAGTCGACTGTGGTTCAAGTCTTGAACCCTGTGGCTTAAACTCACGCTGGGTGCATGTACGTGCTTACCCAAGATCCCGAGAGAAGAATGAAGGAGAAGAGATCGTGGCATGGCCATCCCCCCTCGGGGGTGAGTTCTTGCTTTCTGTCTCTCTGTCTCTCTCTGTCTTTTTGGTGAGTGCACATGCCCTATAGCAAAAACCTCTCCAAAAAATAAAAAAATACATTAATAAAAACCTTATTTAGTCCTCTTCATGTTTTAGAAAGTTATTATTCTTGTCCCCATTTGACAGATGGGGCATGGAGGTATAGTGTAATAAGGAATTAGCACTAAATTACACGACCAGTTTGTGAAATGAACAAATACAATTCCATTTCTTTCTTTTTCCAATATCTTCTGCTCTCTTTACTGTATGTTCATTTTTTTGGACTTGTTTAGTGAAGAGACAGTTATTATGTGAAACAGTAGGTCAGGCAAGATAGCCTTAAAACACATTATGACACATAAATGTAATTTATTTTTAATTAGGTAAGGCAAAGTCTAGCATTAACACCTCATAATGTTAAGAACATTGTTTGTTCCTGAAACAAATGTCCCTTTCAAGTGGAGATTATTATCCAGTGCAGAATTATATTTTTACTTTTAAGAATGTCAAAGATACACATTGTCCATTAAATGTGATTTTCTTCTTCCAGAGTTGTGACATACATGTTTTCCAATCTGTAATACCATGTCTAAACAAAGCCAGACAAATGACAAAGGACATGAAAGCTGTTTGCTGCCTCCTTTTACACAGGCTGAGCTGGACCAGTGGAATACCATCTTGGTAGGAGAGATTTTGACAGAAAAATACAGATAGAATTGCAGACCTTGCAGAACCACATTTTTGTCAAACCCTACCCCAACAGAAAGCCTAACAAATGGATCCACACAGAAGGACTTTATGCAAATCTACACAAAAAACTTAACATGCTGTAAGAACGTGATATCATTTTGTCTCTTTTCAGTACATGGCCCTCAAATTCACTGGGACCCAGTAAAATAGGAACTGCACTGTAAACAACGTTGCCTTCACCTAACTAACAATAAAAAGCACACATTATTGAATATACTTTACACTTAAATAGATTATCGTGAAAATTCCAAGATTGGATCCTCTAGGTTAGATTGAATATTCATCTCTTAAAAAAACTTTTTTTTTTTCCAAAATGATGCCTAAGTGTTGGGGGTGGGGGGGTTACATCAGGACCAACAGTGATAACGAGACTACAAATGCAAGACAGGGAGTTCATTTCCAGCTGGAGCTTTCAGGGAAATAACATGACATTCTGTTGATCCCATAGCCTAACTAGCTCTGATCTCCCCCAGAACAATGGGCAGAAAATAGGAGCTTTGGAGATCTCAAGAGCTGGTTTGAGTAACACTGAGATAAATCCTCAAGTTGTCAATACAGCTGGGCCACCCGGGCTAAATGGTTTTCACTGTTATCCTTGGGTAAGAGTTGTACACACAGAGAGATCCATGCAAAGCCTGCCTATGGTACTTAGGACATACAAGGTCAGTGATGCTGAGTTTTTCCATGTTGTTGACATAACAACAGTAAAGTTGGAAAAAGGATTCTCATGTGGAATGCTGGACATTTTGCCCCAGACTAGTCTGACTCAGAAACATCCACTCCAAGAGGAATATCAGAGTAACTGAATACACTTTGTTCTGGGACAAAGAGGTGCCAAGGAAGTCATGTCATTTTCTTTTGACCCATCAATCCACGTAATTAGCATTAATGAAGAACCTGAGAACAGTGATCTGCCCGTCAACACAGTCAACCTTAGCCAGAGCCTGGCCCAGCCCCTTCTGCAGGTGCTATTCAGACCCCTCCCACTGTTGGAAGCTAGCAAGCAAAACCATTTGTAAAGGAAATTGCCTTTAAACATTGCTTAAGTCCAGTGCTCAGCCTTCTCCTACTCTGTAGTCGGCGTTTCCTTAAGAGCCAGAAAACCTATACAGGTGAGCAGTGTGTGGACCGTGTCACCAACCTCACCACTACATCTTTGAGGTACCGCAACGTTGACTGCAGCGGGGGTCACCCATTAACTCGATGCATCGCTCCAGCAGCCGTGTTTCAATATACCTTTTTACCAAACACATCTATTCTTGCAAATAGGCCCGTAGGTGAGTTTCTTTTCTTCCATATCTTCAAATCTCTAGCAGTACTTGTTCGTGAAATTTCTCAGTAACAGCTGGAAGTCGTCGTCCAGGATAATATCCCCTAAAGAGCCAACGACTGCATCCAGCTGCACCAAAAGCTGAGAGATGAACTGCACAAACGGTCTCTGGTTAGGCTGGGTTGGTCCCAGCTGAGGCTGCGTAGTGGTGCGCTGGCCGGAGGTGGCGCGTGTGCACCTGCGCAGAAGGCAAGGCCAGTGAGCCTGGCGGCCCAGTTCTCAGCGTCGGTTACTGAACGCTGAAATGTGGACGTAAGATAAACCCGAAAAGGCCCTCTCTGTAGGAGTGTCGCGTAAGTGTCTGTGATACCTGAGAATACTCTTGCTAAAACTAATGGCAGTAGGAATGTTGAACTACAGTGATTGAGTTGAAAATAGAGTTAGCAGGACCAGCAGAGGGCGTAATGGTTAAGGCCAGACTCCCACGTAGTCTACTCAGTTCGAGTCCCAGACCCAGTGGCTTAAAACTCATGACCCGCACATGTTCATGCCTGCCTAAGATCCCGAGAGTGGAGAAGGGATTGTTGCTGCGTGGCCATACGCCCTCAGGGGTGATATTTCGCTTTTTGTCTCCGACAAATGCCAAGTGCCCTATAGCAAAAAAATCTCTCTCTAAAGTAAATCAAATCGAGTTATCTTGAGGTAGTATTTCATTTCCAGTGGGAAAATTGTGTGAGCCCAGAATTTATGTATATTTCAAACTTTAAAAAAGTCAGTGGTAAAAAGACAATCCAGTGATAAGATAGGCAAAAGTTACGAACAAATATTTCCACAAGAAGTAGATAAGGAAGGCAGATAAGCCCATGAGAAGATGTTCGACATCATTAGCTATTACAGGAATGCAGTGCGTTGCCACTCCACAACCATCAGAACAACTGAAATTCTGTACAAGATAGCGAGAATAGCAGCTGCTCGCGAGGATGTGCAGGTCTCACACGTCGCTGAGTGTGTACATGAGTCAGCCACGCTGGAAGATAGTGTAGCCGTTTCTTACAAAGCCTAGGACCTGGCAGTGGCATCCCCGGACACTCATAAAATAAAACTTGTGTTTACACAAAAACCTATATACGCATGTTTACAGAACTATTTTTCATAATAGAAAATACTAGAAAGTACTGAAATGCCCTTCAGTGGCTGAATATATAAACAAACTGGTACCTCCATATAATAGAAATTTACTCAGCAATAAAAAGGAATGAACTATTGATACAGGCAATACTCTGGATGAACCTCAAGGGCAGTATGCTTAATAAAAAAAAAAAATCAATCTTGAAACATTACATACTGTATGCTCCCATTAATAGCACAGTCTCGAAACGACAAATTTGTGGAGGTGGAGGACAGAGCAATGATTGAGAGGGGATTCAAGAAGGTAACATGAGCGGTATTCTTCTGTGATAATGGTACAGTTCCATATCTCGAGGGTAGGACTTCTTTTCACCCTAGGACTTTGGTAAGCTATTTACCATAAAAGCTAGTGAACAGTTTCTTAACCACTTTTGTGCAATACAAACATGAAAGTGTTTAAAGACTCAGTGCTGGTTTAATTCCACGTAGGTCATTATCTTTATGTTTGTTTAAAGTGAATAGTATTGATTTTATTTGTAAGCAAGAATTTTACTAGACAAAGGTGGATTATTGTGTGGTGATGCCATGAGCAGGGAGACATTCCCATTTGCTATTGCTCCTTTTCTCTCCTCTCCTGTTGGCAAAATATCGTTAGCACCTTGTGCTGCCTTTTCCCCAACTTTTTCAGAAGAGGGTATTTTATGTGAAGTTTGGGGCTGATACCACCTCTTAGATCACTGCCCTCATTTGAAAGGACTTCTTAGAACAAATTGGCCTGTCCTCTGTCATTTTCGTATTATTGTTTCAGTTTGATTATGCTCAAAGTTCTTCCAGTTAGTTTCCCTCCGCTTTGTGTATTTAGGCAATTTCAGGATGACGGGCGGTTCTTCTCCGATGGAAGGACCATCCTTTGTAAGGCCTCAGTGCCCTGGAAGCAGAGGGAAATAGTTGAAAGTTAGCTTACCAGCTGATCTCTTTGAGTGTCTTCCCAGTCGTGGCACCGCCTGGTGTTTAAGAGAAGCATGTCACTTAACTCTTTTTAATGTATGACTGAGGAAACAGAAGAAATTGAGGAAAGTCATGGTGTTAAAAAACAGGTTAGTGATAAGACTTTGGCACAGGCACAGCTCAGGTGCAAATTGAACTGTTGAAACCTCGAACAGTTAACTTCTCTATGCCTCAATTACCTCATCTATAAAATGGTTATGAGGGACCAGCTGGTGGTATGGTGGTTAAGGCACTGGACACTCCCACATGGTGACCGCAATTTGAATCCCAGGCCTGGTAGCTTACTTACTCACTTTCCTTCTCTCTGTGTGTGTGTCTCTCTCTGACCAAGTGAAAATAAATGAATTAATGAATAAAATTAAATAATTCTTTTAAAAAACGGTGATGATGCTAATTGCATTTACCTCACTGGTTATGGATAGTAAATGAGAAAAATGGGTTTTAAACCATTTCATCCTGTACCTGTCGCATATGTGAGGGCCACAGTATTTACGGATTCCCATTTCCTTTGACTTTCTACACTATTTCTTAGTCCTGGGCAGTTTGAAGAGAAATGGCTTGCAATGAAGAGGACTGATTGCTAGGAGTGAACAGGGTTAATTAACTTTCCCAAGATTTGTGTTCCTGAAGAGAATGTATCTTGATTAAGTCTTTCAAAAATGGAGTCCTTCTTCAATAGCCTAAGGGAAGTCAGTTTTGTGCCAAGTGAATGATCACCCCCTCCTGTATCTGTCTTGAACTTCTTAGACGAGACCACTTGACTTTTCACACCCCTCTCTTCTGGGTTTCAAAAATTAGGGCCTGAGTAACTTCATTTTCAAAGACGGTACAGTGAGGCTAGCTTAAACAAAGCAGGCTGCCCGTGATGTCTTTCCTTAGAAAAACCATGAGTTCCATCATGTCCTGAAGTCTCAGGGGGATTCAAAGAGCACAAGGCAAGTCTGCCTCCATGAGGGAATATAAACGAGGGTGGCAATACCTGATGGACTGAATTCATCTGGGCTTTCTAGAGAGGGAGAGTAACCCATCTGGGAAATTTAAGATGGTTTCCTAAAAGAAACCGAGGGACAGAGAGGTGTAAGCAAAAAAATCTATTTCTTCAGAGAGAACGCACACAGAAAATAGCCCTTACAATAAAATGCGTTCTCCTTTACCCAGCCTTTCACTGTCTGGGGAACACTTTACCTGAGAACTCCTTGAGGCCAAGGATACATTGTGGCCATATTTTTTTTAGCTCTTGGTGCACAGGCTCCTCTATGAAGATTAATTAAATGAATACATCCCTTAAGGTAGCTGAGCGTATTGGTATCTTTCCACCCCCCTTCCCAACGGTTGTATCCTTAGAAAGGGGGGGGTGGGGGGCTCAGGCATAGAAATGTAGCAGACAGACGGAAAGCTCTGTGAGGGTAGAGACCGACCTGGTTGCCTTCACTGTCACCCCTTGGGGCTTGGCGAAGTACCTGTCATCCAGGCAGCATTCCATAAGCATTCTTAGGTGAATGCAGAAACCCACCCCTGGATGTGTCCTCAGGACTCCCAGTCAGCCTGGGCAAGAGTTTCTGTGAGGAAGGATGGGGTCTCTTTGAGTGCCATGAATTCTGATACCCGGTGAGAGACCAGAAAGGCAGTTTCACCTCCTCACTCAGCCATTTGCAGGAGAGGGTAAATCGCCCCCTCACTCGGGTCGGGGTCAGCGGCGCCTCCCTACGTCCCCGCGAGGACCCCTTGAGCCCGGTCGCGGATGAAGGTAACCCAGAGGGGGGAGCCAGCCAGCACGTGCAGCCGCCCAGGGGAGGAGGAGGCTGGGCTAACGCAGCCCTTAGTCAGCAGCTGGGCTCGGTTTTGAAACAAAAGCCAATGTCCTCCCTCGGAGTCCGCGGCCGGCCAGCTCCTGGGGGGAAGAAAGCCATGCTGCCCAGCCGGTTAGTGGCCCAACTTACTTTTCCAGAGCCTGGGACAAAGGGCCAGCGGATGCACGGGAATGGGTGGGACGTTGGGGGTGCGGGACCGGGGCACGAATAGCCCAGACCCACCCCTCCCGGCTGCTTGGGAGAAGGACCGGGGTCTCCCATGCTCTGCGCATGTTGGTCCCGGGCAATCCGCCTTCGAGCCCCGGCTCCTCGGGTCTGCGTAAAGCGGAGGCACCTTTGCAACCCGCGCCCGAGAGCGCAGACACACCAGGCCTCGGTTTCATGAATGAAATCCAATCGCGCGGATATAAATAGCCGCGAAGGCTGCTAACGTCACAGGG
>NW_006159674.1:3910721-3956757 GCF_000334495.1 Tupaia belangeri chinensis | reverse complement strand
GGGCCCCCCCGCCCCCCCGGCCCTAGAAGGCGGAGAGAGCTCGCGTCTCGCTCGGCTTCAGGGTAGGTTCTGTGTCGTGAGTGAGCTGTGGTATGAAACTTCTCCGAGCTGCAGCCGCGGAGTCCCCGCTGCCCCGGCCCCAGCGGGTGGCAGGTTGGGGGCACAGGGCCGTGCCAAGCGGCCAACAGCGTCCGGAGAGAGAGTTGAGGGACCCAACTGTTCCGAGGGCCTCTCTCGCCTCTCCGCGAGCCCGGGAACCCTCACATCACAGGCCGGCAGAAAAGATTTCTAGGAGCGCCTGCACAGCCGCACCCCTAACTTGGAGCTGAGAAAATGTACAACAGGCACCCTTAGCAGGCTGGCCGCGCCAGGGAGGGGGTGGTGCCGCGCCGAGAAGAAGGCTCTTTTCCTTCGAAAGACCGTGGTGGGGATCCAGAGGACCTGCAAGGGGGGCTTCGTCAGTCCCTTTGGCGCTTGCCACCCCGTTAGAGTTGACTGGTCAGCCCACACTTTGGCTCTCTCCTCCCCTCTGCCCCCACCCGCGTGTCTATGGAGTCTGTTGTGAGTTGCTGTGACAACAGGAGGAGCTGCCATGAGGGGCTTGCAAAACACCTTCCTCTGTCTCTGTGTGCTCAGCTTTCGGGGAAAACAATGGGGGTGGGGGGATTCACAGACAAGGGAATCCAACCTCTCCCCCAAAGAAGTGGAAGGAAGACACACGTTGTAAAAATGTATCATTAGATCCTAGTGTTAGCCGCGCTGTTTCCATCCCCAGCAGTATCAAACATCTCAACTGAGGAGCAATGTCAATATTTTGACTAGGGCAAGCCAGAAAGTTAGAAGGGAGCGCCAGGCGCAGGGTTTTGACTTGGCTTTGCACGTCAGCACACAAGCTGTGCCTTTGGAGCTGACTGTACACATTCGCTGGGATGCGGGGGGTGGGGGACGCATGAAGGTTGACATACACAGAGGCATTTGGATCTGGGAGAATCTATTGTAGAAGTTAAGACTGGAAGAATCGCCCTGACTTTGAACTTCTCCAACCTGGGCTATTCACTGAGCCCCCTGGAATCCCAGACAGATGTCGAGATTGAAGTTTCGCTGGTTCGGGGCTCCCCTACCCCCCAACTGGGACTATGCTAGATATTTTACATTAAACATATTCTAAACTGTAAAACTAGTATTGTTCTGAGTAGTTGTCACCTTTGTGTAAGTCCTCTCGCTGTCAGCAGATAGTGAATAGCCTACAGGCTGTATTTGATCTCCGCAAACCTTGGGCCTTTCTAAACCACTCAGATCAAAATTTGTTTACAAACATTGGGAACTATATTAATTTCCAGTAATCTTGTAGATTCCTAAGAGAGTCATTGGTTGGTAGAAAACACACACACACACACACACACACACACACGAAAGAGCTTTTATCAATATAAACAATGTCTGTATACTGTTCCACAGGTGGAGTGAGTAGTGAATTATTACATTAAGGTTTCCTCTGAGATTCCTGGATAATATCTGGACATATTAGTAAGAAAGTTTGACTAGTTGATCCCAATGTGAAAGTCTTTGAAAATCATTAGAAAGAAATTAAATTGTGGTCAATATTCTTTTAAACTTTTCCATTATTATGATTTTCCCAGATTTTGAAAGTAGCATAAATTTTGAATTTACAGGGCCACATGTGATCATGGAGGTGTAAATAGAAAAATACCTGTGAATAGTTTGATGTTATTGATTCAATAATGACATTAACCATGTAAGTATAATAGGAAAAAAAAATTATTGGTCTCTAAGTTATGATTATACTGCCTAAAAAATGCTATTTGGGGGGTAGTAGCATGGCTGTATTGAAAAATGCCTGTACGGTTTCCATTGTTCCCACCCATCAGTCTGTGGCCACATACTTTTCTTGTATCATCCCCAAATGCCCAGAAATATATTTTCATAAATGTTACAAAATGTTAACCTAGCTATTTCAGGATGCATTTGACCCAAAGAAATGCCACTTTAACATTGGCACTTAGCAAAAGTAAACCAGATTCTGCCCTTTTTCAGGGGGAAAAAGAAAACAGCGTATGTTAAAATTTTTAGTGCTCCCCATGTGTTCCTGACAGGCAAGCGGATTTATAAAGTCTCTCTCTCTTTTATGTAGGTAAGTCCAGCTGTGAGCGGGGTGTTCTGTTCTTCACTTCCAGCAAGCCAGGTCAGTGTCTCCATGCAAACTCATGACCCTAGATTGGTTACATCCCGTGTCTAGTTCTGAGCATGCATTTCAGAACAAGTTTTTTAGACTTTTGTCTTTAAATAATCAGTCTTTTTCTTGTGTGTGTGTGTGTGTGTGTGTGTGTTTAATGGATTTGATTATGAACATCACAAGTGCAATGATTATTGAAATTATTTTATTTAGGAACCAGCAGACAGTGTAATGGTTATGTCTCTGGACTCTCACGTAGTCAACCGTGGTTTGAGTCCCAGACCCAGCAGCTTAAAACTCATGCCAGGCGCATGTACATGTGTGCCCAAAATCTCAAGAAGAGAATGGAAGAGAAGGGATTACAGCACGGCCATTCCCCTGGGGGATGATTTCTCACTTTCTGTCTCCCTGTCTCTCTCTGTCTCTCTGGTGTGTGCACATGCGCCCTATAGCAAAAACATCTCTCTCAAAAGAAAATTGTTTTATTTACTCTGTGAGTAAAATGGTACGAAAATCAGTTTTGAATCAGTTTATCCTTTATATATATATATATTTAACTTGGGCATTAAGAGTTGAGGATACTGGGAATCTGGGTGCTTGATATTGGGGTTTTACTTCTGTCCTAATCTTAGCACTCTAGAACTAGAAGAAACTTGTTATAATAATAGTTGATGTTTATTGAACATGAACCAAAGTTCAAGTAATATGCTGTGTTCTTTACATTTATGTTTTCATTCTGCCTTGAAAAAAAAAATCCCTTTAAGGTGAAATCACTCTCTTGATCCCCTTTTACAGGTGAAGAGTTGGAGGGTCAGAGAAATTAGATATTATGTTCAATTCCTACTTCTAGTAAATAGGACAAAATAAGATATTTTTAAGTTCCATCTTGCTCTAAAACTAGTAAATTCTCTAGCTGAAAAACTCTTTGATTGAAGCCAAGAAAGGTTAAGTGACTTGCCTGTAATGAGACTCAATGGCCCAGCTCTTACAAAAGGATAAATTCCATTTTGTTCTTAAGTGAATAATAAGTCAAAAGTATAAGAAAGTTTTTAGCATGGGTCTCTGGCCTGAAGGATTTTACAAACAGATTTAAAAAGCAAGATATCAAATGTACATGTATGAAAAATTAAAGAATAAATCAAGATAATACATGTCTGAAGGCTGAATTGAGGGTTAGTGGTACATTTATGAGAAGGTTAGCGTTTTCCACTCTGTAAGACTATTTTACAGTTCCATGTATGCATGGGGAAAAAAAATCCCAAGCACATAATAAATGAGTAAGAGTTTAGGAATGGATAGAATGTAGAATTCAACCCAACAGGGAGAGATTATGCAGTCTTCCAGAACCACTAAATTACAGTATCTTAAACTAAAAGATATTATTGATTCAAATACATTGTGACAAAACTGTGAGCTGTTTGAATCTGCACAGCAATTTTAAGAAAGCATATTTTTGGCATGATGCTTAAAAGTACTGAATCCCGGGACCAGCAGATGGTGTAATGGTTATGTCGCTGAACTCCCACATAGTCCACCACAGTTTGAGTCCTGGACCTGACAACTTAAGAACTCATGCCAGGTGAGTAAGGGTGTGTACCCAAGATCCCGAGAGGGGAATGAAAGAGAAGGGATTGTGGCATGGCCATCCGTTCTGGGGCATGATTTCTTGTTGTCTCTCTGTCTGTCTCTGGCGAGCACAAGCACCCTATAGCAAAAATATCTCTAAAAAAAAAAAAGTACTGAATCCCTTCTGGAACCTCAGTTTATTTAAGCTAAATGAAAGTAGAGTTTGGATTTGCACTCAAGTCTGTCTAAGAAATTGAATATACATCTGTTCTAAATGAACTCCTAAAAAAAAAAAATCCCTTTCAACTATTTCACGCCAAGTTACTCTTGTAGATGGTGAATGTAGAAGTTTAATAATTAGTCTTGGCTGTTTGGCTGGGTGGTGTGCTTTTTATATATAACTTGAACTGCATAGCGGTTTTGCCTGGACAAATTTGCTAACTCCTCAGGTCTGTTCTAATAAATTTTGATGGAAGTCACAATCTAAAACAATTGGCTTAGGAGGGTTGGTTCAGGAATCGGAGATACTTAGTCCAATCTCACATAGATGGAAAATGCCGGCACCAGAGAAGCGCTGTAACTTGACCATTCTTTTAGTTAGTAAGTTACACAGCCTGAACTGAACCCAGGCTTCCAAGTTCCAGCCTGGGCTTGGTTCCATTACATAACACTGCCTGAAAAGTGCCAAGTTCTTCTAAACCCTCCAACTTAGCCAAAATTACAACTAGCAAGTACAAAATACATCTGAAACCTAAGGCACATCCAGAAATGGGTGATAAGCGGATTCCAGCAGTGTAAAGATACAGCCGGTACTAGGAGAAATCTCACTTATCTCGCATGGCGCCAAGATAGAATAGTCCTTTCCTCTTACTTAAAACATAACACCCCATACTCTGATACTTTCCAAGCCGTCCTTATTGAGCAATCTACTTGGGACTTTTAGATTGTGACCATGCTTTTTTATTTTTAATTTGCTAGAGGGCATGTGCCCTCACCAAAAAGAGGCAGGGTAGGAATGGGAGGTGAAAAAGCACTCCCCAAGGGGGAAAGGCCATACCACAATCCTCCTCCCCCATTCCCGACTCGGGATTTTGGGTGTACATGTACACGTGCCTGGCATGTTTCTCAAGCCACCTGGTCTGGGACTCAAACCTCACAGTTGGCCATGTGGGATCCAGCCACCTTAACCACGATGCTACCAATTTTGACCAAGCTCTGACTTCTCATTAGCTATGTGACTTGAATCCTTATTAGTTTACTTGACTGTAAACTAGGCTTAATATCACCTCCTTTATGAGGACGTTATGAAATTATGCATATAGAACACACAGTAGGTGCTCGGTAAAGTTTAGTTCTCTTCTTAGCCTTCTTAAAGTATCTTGAAAGAGGAGCCACAGATGCTGTAGTGGTTAAGTCGCTGGACTCCCACATGTCCAACTGAGGCTCAAGTCCTGGACCCAGTAGCTTGAAAAATCACAGTGGGCAAGCATACATGTGTGACCAAAATCCTGAGAGGAGAGTGGAAAAGGGCTTGGAAGCGTGGCCATCCTCCAGGGGGTTGATTTCTCACTCTGTCTTGAGTGAGTGTACACACCCTGTGACAAAAAAACTTTAAAAACATATCTCAAGCGCTATATCCTAGTGTGCTATGTAATCATTTTTTTGCCTCCAAGTTAATTGGAGTTATTTGTATTCTAATATTGCAAGTGATGGTTATAGTAACCTTTTTCTTGAGTTTAAAAAAAAAAAAAACAGGTTCAGTTGTCTCTCTGGATATCAGCAGCTCAGTCACAATTACATTTGTTTTCTTCATGCTTCAGGGTTGCCAGATTTACATGAATTGAATTACCATTTTTTTTTTTTTGCTTTAGTTTCTGCCACAGACTAATAGCAAGCTCCTTTTCTTCCAGACACTGTTTAAGTATCTAACATGTTTTCCACATAGACCTTTGTATCATCTCAAAGCAACGATTATGTTTCAGGCAAATAACTTGGAAATATTTCAGAAAATATTATTGCAAGTAGAAAATATTTGCTTTTTGGGGCCGGCAGGTGGTGTGGTGGCTAAGGGCACTGGACTCTCACAATGTGGACTGTGGTCCGAGTCCTCTCTCTCACTCTAGCCCTCTCTAGTCACATTTTAAAAATAAATAAATAAAATAAAGTTAAATAAAATAATTCTTTAAAAAAAAAAACAAAGAAAATATTTGCTTTTAATTTTGAAACATGTGCGACTTCCCAACCTTCATTTAAATTAACTATAAGGTTGAGTATTTTAGTTGTGTTGGCCCTGTCCTTTTTTTTTTTTTTTTTTTTTTGGTCACATGTTACTGACTGATGCATTGATAAGAAAAGCAACACTACAGTTTCCCTCTTTCGCCCTAAGCACTTGATAACAACACTGGCCTAAATTACATCGCTGGAAGTATTCTGTCACACTCTTCTCCCAGCTGCAACACTTTGTCATATGACACTTGCTGACCTGCTTTGGACTTTGGAACCCAGTCTTTGGCAACAGGTTCTGTTCATCACATACGTGGAGGAATGCAACTGTTGTTGTTGTTTGTTTTTTACTTACTTGTATCTGTTTTTCTTTTTGTAAAATTAAGATTCTAAGTGGCTTCAAATAGACTTTATTTTCCTGGTGGCACAGCTTGCTCTTCAGTATTTGGCAGATGTGTATTGCAAGATGTATGCCTTCAGGTTTAAGGGGGCAGCAAGTATGTGTTTTATAAAGTGACTAATCTAGAGCTAGATGCTTAGAAATCACCAATCGCCGGGTCGTCCCTGACCTTAAAACTAATCTCACACTGGTTATGTGTAAGTTTCAGCTCTTACCAAAGAGTCATCTTTAGAGCAGTGCATACATGTACATATACTTTAATGTGCATACAGGAATGAGTGTCCTGTTACAGTGTAGATTCTGATTCAGAAGTTCTGAGACAGGGCCTGAGATTAAACTTTTCTGGCAAGTTCTCATTGATACCAGTCCTGCTGGTTTAAGCATCACATTTTTTTATTGATACATTATAATTACAATGATCAAATCTGGGTAGTTAGTATATCCATCATTTCGAACATTTATCACAATTTTGTTGGGAACAGTCAAAATCTTCATTTTTAGCCATTCTGAAATATACAATAAGTTGTTAATTATAGTTACTCTATTGTGCTATAGAATGGTAGAACTATTTCTTGTCTACCTGTAATTTTGTATCTATTAACCAACATCTCCCTATCAACCCTTCTCCCTACCTTCCCCAGTCTTCAGTAACTACTCTCTACTTCCATGGGGTCAACATTTTTAGTTTCCATATGTGAGTGAAAGTTTTTCTCCTTCTGTGTCTTGCTTATTTCACTTATTTTAATGTACCTTGGGCCCATCATGTTGCCACAGATACAAGGTTTTATCCTCTTTTATGACTGAATAGTATTCCATTGTATATCTATATCATATTTTCTTTACCCAATTTTCTGCTGATGGATGCTTAGGCTGATTCCATACCTTGGTGGTTGTCAACAATGCTGCAATAAACTTGGGTGCTCACATGTTCCTACAATATGGTCATTTCCTTTCCTTTGACTATATGAGCATCCAGTGGGATTGCTGGATTATATGACAATTTTTTAGTTTGTTTGCTTTTTGAGGAACCTGTATACTGTTTTTCATAATGGCTATACTAATTTACATTCCCATCAACAGTGTGAAAAATTTCCCCTTTCTCTGCATCCTTATCAGATTTTTTTTCTTGCTTGTAGTGGTGGTGGAGTTTTTGGCTTTTGCCTTTTTTTTTTTTTTTTTTTTTTGTCTTTTTGATAACAGTCCTTCCAACTGTGGTGAGATATCTCACTGTGGTTTTGATTTGCATTTCCCTGATGATTAATGATGTTGGGGATTTTTTTTTTCATATGCTTCCATTTTTATGTCTTTTGAAAAACATCATTCAGATCATTTACTTAAAGTCAGATTATTTGTATCGCTACTGAGTTCTTTGAGTTTCTTGTATATTCTGATTATTAATCCCTTCTCTGATGTACAGTTCGCAGCTATTTTCTCCAATTCTGTAAGTTGTCTCCTCACTCTGTTGATTGTTTCCTTTGCTGTGCAGATAGTTTTAGTTTAATTTAATCACGTGTGTCTACTGCTTTTGTTACCTGTGTTTTGCGGTCTTACCCAAAACTCTTTTCCCAGACCACTGTCCTGAAGCATTTTCTCTATGTTCTTATGTTCTCTTCTAGGAGTTTTACAGTCTGGAGTCTTATGTTGAAGTCTTTCATCTATTTTGAGTTTGCCTTTTAAAATAAGGTCTTGCTATGGTGGTCATTCTGCTTATCCTCCCAAGCAGCTAAGAACACAGGCCCATGCCACCACACCTGGCACTTTCGGACCCTGTTGCCTATGCTAGCCTCAAGCTTGCAATCCTCCGGCCTCAGCATCCTGAGGAGCTAGGATTACAGGTGCAAGTCACCTTGCCCAGCTTTTAGAGTGGGCTGAAAATGAAATCCAGGCCTCCCATGTAGCTTCATTGTACAGGAAAGCAGCGATTTTGCCAGTGTGCCACTGTGTCTGGGCCTGAGTCAACTTTTGTTTGTAGTAAGACTTAGGAATCCAGTTTCATTCTTCTACATTTGAAAATCCAGTTCTCCCAGCACCACTTATTGGAGAAACTGTCTTTTTCCCCAGTAAATGCACTTGGCACCTTTGCTAAGTAGTGTAAGTTCTAAAGTATAGTTATTACTCTATCGTGTGCTGAGTAGTGAGGTTCTAAAGTATAGTTGTTACTATATCTTATGTTAAAACTCATGCTTTAAAGGCTAAAACTAGACTCCTGTCTTATTTTGTTTACTTGTTTCTTAACAATAGAGTGTCATGGAATCTTAAACGTGGAAAAGGTATAGATGGTGTTGTGTTAGTAAATCAACCAGCTTGCTAAGAAAAAAAGAAAAAAATATGTGTATGTGTGCATATGTAAGTTGACTATAAATTTTACTGACATAGTGTGTAGTACAAAATTTACAAGTAATAATGAAAATACAATACTCCTTACTATAAATTCTCTATAGTCCATTGGGTCTCACAGAATACTTGGAGTGATTTTGCTGAGTTCTGTCTATAGCCAACCTATGGCAGTAGGTTCATAACCCTTGATGAAGGGTTGTAGTTTCCAATGTTAGCTGATATTTTTCTTTATGTTAATAGATAAGACAAAGATGAAATAGCAAAGACACTTGTCAAAACTGTACTCATTCATCAGTGATGTGAATGATTTCTTTCCAGAGCCAGATGATAGTTTTAAGTACTAGAAGACTGTTTCCTCGAAAGTTCTATCCATAATGTAACAGTTACACATGCAACACACCTTTTAATTTTAATCTGCATTATTAACATTTTTAAATCATTTTCTTAATTCTAGATGATCAACAGAATAAAAAAAAGTCCTGATTTGTAGTAGTTGCCCATTTGTATTGCATACATACTCCCACCATGGCCAATTTCAAGCTACCAAATGTGACTGAGCACAGAGTTGGGAAGAAATGGCACAGTAGCACACTATTGTGTAGTGTGTCCACCGTACAAATAAAATTTGTAAATAGCCTCATATGTATAGATAACAGTAAAACATAGTAAGATAATTAGAAAGTGATGAGTTTCGAGTATTTATTATCTTTGTTTATAGTGTAATTTATCAATTTATATGATTTAATTTTTAATACTGGAACTTTAATGAGAGAGAGAGAACGTGAATGTATGAGGAAAGAGGAGAGAAAAAAAAAAAAGAAAGATAGGTATTTTGGACAAGGTCTTGTCCCAGTGATCCTCTACCCGAGCCCTCGAGGTAGCCAGGATTCAAGGTGTGCACTACAATGCCTGGTCTGCTCTGGTTGGTCAAGGATCTGAACCTGGGCCTTACATGTGCCTCATGTAGAGACACTCTACTGCTTGCACCAAATGGTTGGACCAAAACTGGCACTATTTTAATGGACTTGCAGCATTCCTAAAAATTGAACACCTGATTCTCATGGGCTAATGAGGGCTCACTCCAGCACACCTCTGGTTGTAAATCATCTGGCTCAGCAGTTCCTAACCTTGGCTGTACACTGTCATACCCCAAGGAACTTATAGCCCACTGTTTTAGTAGGTATATATTAAGGCCCAGAAATCTTAACTTAAAATATTTTTGTTGAAGTGTATGTTATATAAAGAAAAATGCCTAAGCCATAAGTATAAAACAAAGAGTTTTCACCAACTGAACATACCCACACGACTAGCACCTAAATACAGAAACAGAACATTATCAGCATCCAGAAGACTTTCCAGTCATTACCTAGTCAAGATAACTACTATTTTGACTTATAGTACCATTTATTAGTTTTGCCTACTTTTGAAACTTGATATAAATGAAATTATGCCCTATGTGTTTTTTGGGGTCTGGCTTCTTTTCCCTCAATATTACACTTGTGAGATTCATCGTAATGTATATAGTAGCAGTGTATCCATTTTAAGTGATATATAATATTCCATGGTGTGAATGGACCTCAAATTATTATTTATTTATCCATTCTACTGTTGAGTGTTGCTTGCCATTCTTGGCTATTCTGGATAGTGTTGCCAAGAACATTCTTAAACAGACAACAGTATTTAAAGCAAAACAAAACAAAGCCCCCAGTGACTCTAGTGAGCATCCAAGCTCTTGGTTGCCCTCTCTACAGCTCCCCTTCCTCTCTTTTATTTCTCATGTAACATAACAAAAGACTATTGATTCTTTCGTGTTAATGTGCTTGTAATACCATAATCCATGGTCCTTGTGCTTACACTCATTACAGTATGTTCTCTGGCCTTTTTCAGTACAGGTTTACCAACTCCCCCTTTCATCAAGACATCTGCATTTCTGTGCTCTAAATAGGGACAAGACTTGGCCTCACATCAATAAGCAAGGGGAATAATAGACATGGTAGACATGGAGCCAAAGGCTAAATTTGGCAGCTGATCATTAAGGCTCCTGGAAAGAGGCTTCAAAAAGGAAAATTGTTTCTCTTTGTGTCTATCAAACAAAAATCAACAGTGAACCCTTGGAATATTTCAGATTCAAATATTTTAAAAACTCTGTTTGAAGTAGGTTAGGGACTCTTCTGAAATGACAACTGGAATCTATTGAAGTCTGACGGCTTGATCTGGAAAAACTGGAGAATGTTTTCCCATTGGCTTTTTCTTACACCAAGAGTTGAGCATGTGTACCGTGGTTGCATTGTTCTAGGTTAAGGGGGTTTTTTTGTAGTTGGACCTATGAAGATGTTAGTTCCTTTTATATAAGTAAAGGGGGCTGAACACCAGGAACTCTGAGATGACATTGTTGATGAATGAATTGGCTGCTCTGGATTGAAAGGAAAGCTCTAGAAGCAGCAGGGCTGTTTCCTACCATATGAAAGGCACTTCACATGGAGCCTTCAGGTTACACAGAGAAAAGGTCAGAAAAACACACTAATTTTACGTAATTAAAGAATAGTGTATTCTTGCACATGTAGGTATTCTATTGGTAAAATTCCTTTGTTACATGAATAACACATGTTGATTACAGAAAAAAATGCAACCTATAGATAGACAAAAGAAAAAAATCAACATAACCTTATGCATAAAAGATGTTATTAATATTTTAGTATATCTCTATCACAAATTTTTGTGTATATTTAGATAAATACATTTTAAGGAATGGTATCCTGTAAAGTTTGTCATTTTTTTCATTTAAAGATGAATCATGAATGTTTTATTATAACAATAAAACTAAATATACTCCTTTAATACCTTTTCAATGACTGTATACTCTTCCATTACATGGAAATACATTAGTTTTTTAACCAATTCCCTGTGGTTGAATTTCTGAAGTTATTTCCAATATTTTGTTTCCATAAACAGTGATATGATGAACATTCTTTCAATGAAATTTTTTGTATACACTAATTATTTTTCCAGGGATGAAGTCTTATAATTAGATGAAGGTTACAAACATTTTAGTCTTTGACTTAAAATTTCTAGTTGCTCTTTAGATTACTGTTATTATCCATTTTCACAAACAGTGCCTTGCCCTGCTGTATAAAATCATACAATCTTTTATACAATAGTTTCTTTCTAAATTTAGAAGAGATGGGAACATATCCTGAAAAATACTAGCTGGAATCTGGTCATTGCTATCAGCCAGTAACTGTAACTAAGGGATTTTAGGAAGTCTGGTTTACTGTCCACCAGTACCTTTGCATTTATGTTGTAACTTATCTTAGAAACCTTTAAAAACACAGTTTTTTCATTTGCCTGAATCAGAACATAACTTAATCCTAAACAGCATATTATAGTCTCATAAAAGTTTCAGTGCAATTGCTTGGTTGTTACCATATTTGACTATTTCACAATATGCGGTCTTCCTGGTGCTGCAGAAACTAACCTAGTGACATCTTTAGAGAGCGCTTTCAATGAGTGACTTACTAGAAAACACTGTAGAGACTTTTCTTCATGAAGATAGATTTGTATACACTTCTCATCTGCTGACTTGATGAGCACTTTCTCAAATGGGCACTTACTACTTTGACATCTCTAAGGCTTGACCAATATTTTAATTTTTTAAAAAATAATTATTTATTCTTAATCTTATTTATTCATTTACTTATTTTAACCAGAGAGAGACACAGAGAAAGAAAGTGAGAAAGCAAGCCACCAGATCCAGGACTTGAACCATGGTCGGCCATGTGGAAATGTCCAGCGCCTTAACCACCACGCCACCTGCTGGTCCCCCTAATATTTTAATTATTAATTCTTGACAAAGATATTAATAACATACATAAAGAAATGTGTACAGATCACAAATGTACAGCACAGTGAATTTTTGCAAACAGAACATATCTATTTAACTAGCACCTGCATCAACAACCAGAACCCCCCCACCACACTCCTCTTCCAGTCACCACTCCACTGCATCCTCAATGTGTTTGAAACACTCCCAATTTTTTATCTAAGTCCTTCATTTACAGATTTTGATTTTTCAATGATCCATTACATTTTATGAACTAGCTACCATCAACCTTGATTGACGTGTCTTTCCTATAACTGAAAATGTGCGGAAATAAAGATTACAACGTTAAATTTGTGCACTGAGTGTGCATCAATATTTAAGTGTTTGTGATTTGTAGGTACGAAAATACATACACAACTTACATACTAACAAATTTGGAACTATTTTTTTTCTCAATGAATGTAAAGCTGAATTTATACTATATTGACCCGTGCATAAAATACCTTAACTATAATTGATTGCCACAGAATATTTCATGTGCTCTGGTACCAAACAAGTTCTTAAAATTGCTCACTTCAGTTACCATAAGAATTTCCCTTGAATGTTCAGGACTTAAAAGTCAAAAAGTTTTCATCTTCTGTTTGAGATAGAATTGTATGTGTTTGCCTGAGTATCTACAGCTGTCTTTTTATATGGTTCAATTTCTGTGACTGATATTCAGCAAAATATTACTTAGATTCTCATGGAATTTTTTCCTAATTTGAGAGCTCGTATCAGGAAAAAAAGAAAAGAAAAAACAGGTTTGGGGGGCTCACTATACTTTATAAATACATGGCTTTGAAAAACAATTTATGTATCATCAAAAATAAATTATAATTGGATTGTATTGGTTTATCGGAAAAGTCTTTTTTTTTTTAATCGGAAAAGTCTTAACGTATTTTTCTATGCTTTGTCTATGCAAAAATGCGTCATAACTTTTCTGACAACCTAATATTATGTACTCTGGGTAGAATTAACAGTCAAGGTTATACTTAAATACCATCTACTTTTTTAAAAGCAAAAACATTTTTCTCATTGTAGAAATAATGCATCTAGGAATATTGTTCAGTCATAAATAAATGAAGTACTGTTACCTGCTTATAGCATAATGAACTTGAAAATATGCTACGTGGAAGAAGACAGACACACCATGCCACATATTCTGTTATTTCGTTTATATGAAATGTCCAGAAAAGGCAAATCTGTAGAGGTAGAAAGTACATCAGTGGGTGCCAGAGCTGGGAGGAAGGGGAATGGCCAGTGACTGCTAATGGGTTCAAGGTTTCTTTCTGGGATGATGAAAATGTTCTTGAATTGGACAATGAGGAACATTGCACAACTTTGTGACTATAATAAAAACCACCGAATTTCACACTTTAAAAGAGTTTTAGAGCTTGTGGTATTTCAACCACCAACAACAAAAAAGGCATGTGCATTATAGAAAATTTAGAAATTATTCAGCAACATTTACTGTTCACTGTTGAGTGTATTTCCTTCCAATTTATTTTCCTTGTTTCAGTGATGAGGTTGATGTTGCATCCTGTTAGAAGACAAAGACACAATTATTAAATTTTAAGTTGTCACGTATTAAGACCCACCCTCATTCCCCCCAACCACTCCCTCGCCCCAAGAAAAGGTGGGTCTCAAGGAAAATCTATTTCATTGCCAGAGAGGAGTAATGGTTGAGAATGCAAATAAGAAGCAGAGGGCAGTAGCTAGCCCTGTAGGAGGGGATGAGAACAATTAGAAGGATAAGAATGGGGTCCTGTGAGGGGGAAAGGCAGATCTGAATGGTTACCATGAGAGGGGGAACTCTGGAGGGAAACATTCCAAAGACACATCTTTAAAATAATTTTATTTCCATTTCATCAACATATATCTTCATGGCATACACTATGTTTTTTGTTTGTTTGTTTTTTTGTTTTTTCAAAGCGTGCATGCAGTGGATGATAATCAAATCAGGAATGTTTTTCAGCAAAGACTCTTCAGGAGTTTTGCTGGGTGATTGTGATGTGTGATATGTTATGTAAACTACACCTCTTGATTAAGTACCCCCAGTTTTCACAGCTCCCTAAGAGCCATGATTGTGCTTCTTTTAGTTGTGTCATTGTGCTAAGATGATGCTCCAAGTGAGGAAATGAAACCCAATTTCATTTGGAATACACCTGTTTCTGTATTTTATCTTATTTACTTTCTGTCATCTGTATTTCATGTTACTGTCCTGCTCCTGTACAGTATAATTATAATTCCTCTATATTATTATAAACTTGTCATAGCTTTTATGACAATCTTAATAGGTAAGACTTACTGAGTGTTCTCTTGATGCCAGGTAGTGATTAAAATATTTTATAAGCATTATCTAATTTAGTCTCTAATGGAAGGAGGTAATTATGCCCAGTTTATAGATAAGGAAATAGAGGCTTAGACAGGTTAAGTAATTTGCCCAAGATTACCTAACAAGTACTGTAATTAATGATTCCCCCCTTGTCAGAAATTTAGATTTTCATTTTTTCTTATTCTTAGTAAAAATGAAATAAACATACTTTCCTTTCATAAAGTTGTTTCCTTCTATTGTTAGATTGGAAAATAATATTTAAATTTCCAAGGTTGAGATTTTTTTTTCTTGCTATCGTGAACTTTTCCTTTCAATTTTTCATTTATTTCTCTGTGGCCAGGGAATTCTATTGATGCAATTCATGCTTTGGGGG
Organism: Tupaia belangeri chinensis; assembly: GCF_000334495.1. NCBI lineage: Eukaryota > Metazoa > Chordata > Mammalia > Scandentia > Tupaiidae > Tupaia > Tupaia belangeri. The sequence goes on along the minus strand of NW_006159674.1, from coordinate 3,941,470 downwards.
ATTTTTGTCCTTATGGCGCAGTATGTAGCTGGCTTTTGTGAATGTGTCAAGAACACTGAAACCACACTCTTGTTATAGGCTTTAAAAATGTGCACACACCGTGTAACAATTTTCTTTTAATGTGAGGTATCTGTGATTTGAACGTGATTAATTGTAATTCAAGTCCTGACATTGATTTATTCTGATTTTTCATCCCATACGTTTCAGTTATTTATATGAATTTCCCCTTCCACACAGAACAATGTTTTCTTTATTTTTATTACATGCCTTTTTGTTTATAAAGGCTCGTTAATACTGTTAAACCTTTACCATGAATCACCCTCTTTTTTGACTTTCTTGATTCTCTTTTACAGATCATTTTTCTGTACAGTTTTTATAATCAAATATAGAACAACTATGTGGGCCCATCTTATATTTTTCTATTGGTTTTGGTATAAAGTCACAATTTCCTCTTATTTAAATTTTTAATTATCTCTGAGTATTTTGGCTAGTACCTTGAGCAGTTTCATTTCTTAAGGGAATCTGGGTTTTTGCCTCCTGAGTCTCTGATATCTAGAATAATTTTATGTTGCCTTCATATTCATACAAACCTGCCCCAATCAGAAATGTATTATTATCATGTCTTTTCTTTTTCAAGAATCTTCTATTTAATTGACTCAAATGGTATATTGATAAGTTTGTGGGCGTACATATTGTTTATGTAGAATGTTTTTAGCCATTACTTTTTTTTTTTTTTTTTTTGGAGAGATTTTCACTGTAGGGCACATACGCTCGCCAGACAGACAGAGAGAGACATAGAGACAGAAAGCGAGAAATCACCCCCCGGGGGGGATGGTCACGCTGCAATCCCTTCTCCTCCATTCTCCTCTCGGGATCTTGGGCACGCACGCACACGCGCCCGGCATGAGTTTTAAGCCACCAGGTCCGGGACACGAACTGCGGTCGACTACGTGGGAGTCCAGCGACATAGCCATTACGCTAACTGCTGGTTCCCTTAGCCATTACTTTTAAGAGTCATTTTGACAGGAGACTTAGAAAATTCTTACATGTTCTTTTTTCCTTGTTTTTTTTTTTTTTTTTTTTTTTTTTTGCCATTGATACTTAACCATTTGATTAGGAAAAAATGTATAGATTTGGAGTCTTCCTCTCTTTTTCTCCTTCTCCTCCTCTTTCTCCCTGTCCCTTCCCTCTTTTTTGTAATGGGAACATTTTGTTCTGTAAGTCACACTTCGCTCCCTCAGTTCTGCAGGAACACGTGCTCTGCACGAAGTGGCATTATGTCAGTCGGCCCTTTATTATCCTCCCATGGCCTCATGTTCAGATGGCTTTTACTTCTCTCCTTAGGGAGATTTTCTCACGTTTGGCCCTTACCTCACTAATTAACTACTATATTCTTAAGTGTGCTATTTACTGTTGCCAATAGGGTTTTCATTTTGCCCCCTCTATGTTTGATTGTACATGACCTTTTCTTACCACATCCTGTTACCTACTTATAACCTCGGCTGCTCTTAGTTTAGATACCTGCATTATCTTCTCTTACATGATTAAACAGTACATGATTGGATTTGTATTTTCAAGTGGCTTTTTTTTTTTCTTTAATTGCCAGAGGACACATGTGCTCAAATATGAGAGAGAGGAGGAGAGCACCCCCCCCACACACACACACTGGGGCATGGTCATTCCACCATCCTTTCTCCTCCATATCTTCACCTATCAGAATTCTGGGGACCAGCAGTTAGCATAATGGCTATGTCACTGGACTGCCATGTAGTCAACCATGTTTCAAGTCCCGGACCTGGTGACTTAAACTCATGCTGGGCGTGTGTGTGTGCGTGCCCAAGATCCTGAGAGGAGAGTGGAGGAGAAGGGATTGTGGCATGGCCATCCCCCGCCTGGGGGGTGATATCTTGCTTTCTATCTCTCTGTCTCCGTCTTTCTGGTGAGCACATGCACCCTATAGCAAAAATCTCCCCCAAAAATAATAAATTCTGGGTGCATGTGCACACTTACCTGGTGTGTTTTTTAAACCAGCAGGCTGGGATTCAAAGCAGTTAACCATATGGGAACTGGCTCCCAATGAACTGTGCTTTACCACTATGCTATGAGACTGGTCCCATGGATCTCATTATTTTTTAATATTTGTCTTCTGTTATTTCTTATAACATGTCTACTTCAGTGGAAGAACTTCCTTCTTTGTCTTTAGGTAATTACTGGTCCTTTTCTATGATTCAGGGCGTTTAGTAGACCATATGTTGAATGGTTTCTGTCTATTCCATCTATGTTAGAAAAGGATTCATGCTGGCCAAGGATTGAGGTATGTATTGAGGTGTATTGAGGTATGCACTTGAATAATCTTAGGCTCTCTCCAGGACCAAAGTAGGGGGTCTATTTTATAGTCCCAGGAAACCACTTAGTTCTAGAGCAGACAAAGCCACTTAGTGTGACTCAGGATGAGATGACTATGGAGGAAGAGATAAAGCTAGCAATGAGGAATGTGACCATGGAACGTCAATGTCCAGTTTTATGGACTGCACCTCCGTGCCCACTCCCTCTTACATTAACCCCACAGAATCACTCATGTCTGTCACAGTGTCAAAACTGAAAGGGCCTGGTTGAGTAGGCTGGAGGAAGCAAAAGTAGAACAAAGATTTTTTTCATACTCAGATCTCTCTACCTGGTCCATCTTCAGTAGCCATCTCTGGAATTACTCCATGCCGATGGCAGCATGCTGGTTGCCTAAGGGCTTTCCAGTGGCTCCATGAACTGCTCTGTCCATGGACATCTGTGTTGAAGAACATCCTGATTACTTTCCTAGCCAGTTTTTTCCCCCTGTGGAAATAGAAGGTCTTCTGGTTTTCAGTTTCTTACATGGTTCCATGGAAGTGAATTTGGCAGAAATCCTCCCAGTTTCTAGCATGTGGCTACTTCTTATCCTTAGTTTATGGTATTGTTATGGAATCTGCTATGTCTATAGAGTAAGGCTGATTTCAATGAGAAGTTGATAAAGGAAGATTCAAGGCATCTGTGCTTTCGTTACTGTCTTGCCTTAAAGTTCAGCTAATCATGTTTTGTGATGTGGCCCTTTTAACCATAGACCAAACTCCTTTATTCAAGACTCACTTACATATCAATTAGAAATTATTCTCCATATGTAGTGGTTACATGTACCTCTTTTAGTTTTTATTAAAAGAATTATTTTATTTAACTTTATTTATTTATTTATTTATTTATTTATTTATTTAAATTTGACCAGAGAGGAACATTGAGAGAGAGATGGAAAGTGAGAAAGCAGCTACCAAGTCCGGGACTCAAACCGTGGTCAGCCATGTGGGAATGCAGCACCCTTAACCACCATGTGACCCTCTTTATTTTTAAAAGAATTATTTATTTATTCAATTCCATTTTGTTATTCATTTGTTTATTTAATTTAATTTAATCAGAGAGAGAGAAAGAAAAAGCAAGCCTCTAGGTGCAGGACTTGAACTGCAGTTGGCCATGTCGGAGTCCAGTACCTTAACCACCACACCACCTGCTGGCCCCTTCTCTTCCTTTTCCCAAATGGTGTGTCACCAAAAAAAGAGTTGAAAATCCATTGGATTAGAATATTAAGAGGCTAAAAGTGGATGAGAACTTTATACATAAGTATTATTATTGGGTCATCAGGAAAGTCATAACACATATTTGCCTAGGTCATGGCTTTCTCGATGACCTAGTAAGATTCAAAATTAGTTCTTGACCTAGTAAGATTCATAAATTAGTTCTAGGCAGCAGAGCACAATGAATTATCACATTCCTTTATTTTTTCTAAGTCAAATCCAACTCTAAGCCCTTTTTGCCTCTATTTATTAGGCCTCTCCCTTGTCCCCCTGACTTTAAATTTGGTGGAGGGGCCTGGTCCTTGGTCTCTGGTGGTTTCCATGGTTACTGATGCTCTTCCTCCTGGGAAGCAATGGTTGGTGTAAAGCCATCTGTCAAGTGCTGCTTTCATGGTGGGCCACACAGATGTCCTTCAAGGTGTTGCTCTCACCAACTGCAGGCTTAGCCACATGCTGCTGCTTTCAGGGCCATGGGGCTTAATGATCAGTCACCAGAGACAGCCATGCGCAAGTCTTTTCAGCCCCAGGTGGAAGGTTGTGCTTTTCCATGTATTCAGTTCAACAGACATTTATTGAAAGTCACGTATGGGCCAGACACTATTTTAAAAATTGAGGATTTAAAGATTATTAGCAGTATGTATGGTCAAAATTGTTATAATCCTGGTGGGGTAAAGTAGGACACATGTAAACATAATTATCTGTGTCTCAAATCAGAATCTGATGAATACCATAGGGGACAGTATAAAGAAAGATGCTCTAAGTGCTTCTTCCAAAAGATAGCTTGAGTCTCTCTATCCTTTGCATCCTCTCTACTGATTCTACCCTGGTCAAAGTCACCTTCCTTTTTCTGCTGGAGAACTTAGTAGCTTCCTAAGTGGTCCTTCTGCCATTATTCTGATTTTCCCACACCATTGTCTCTACCCCACAGTCTCAGTGATCAGAGAGACTTTAAAAGGCAAATCCAAACTTTTCACTCCTCTGCCTAACACACTCCAGCAATTTTTCATTTCATTTAGAATAAAATCCAAACTTTCAACCATAACCTGAAAGGCCATGAGTGATTTGGCACCTGCCTACCTTTCTAAGCTTCTCTCTCCCAGTTCTCTGACTGTAGCTCCCATCACCTGCTTCCTGTTCTACTTCATGACTGACCCCTCATGACTGACCTTTCAGATGCAGGAAAGTAGGGCTGCCCCACAGAGGCCTCCCTCGTCTGCTCTGTAGGCCTCCCACCTGTTGTTTTTTTCCATCAAACCTTTCTGTTTGTCCTCAAGGAACACATGGAATTTGTGATTATGTATAATATGTGTCTACCTGTTTAGTCGTTTCTCCCCACCTGATGTTGAGGTCCACAGGGGCAAGCACTATACCTGGCTGGTTTACAACTGGGCACTTTGAGTCCTGGCACCAAGTGCACAACTTATATTTCTTTAATTAAGACTTTCTGAGTCCTCAAGGTAGAGAACAATTTGAGCAGATGGATTAGGAAGTGAGAAAGGGCATTCAAGAAGTACTGGCATAAGCCGAGTTGTCAAAGGACAGGTTACATGGCAGAGTTGTAATAGAAGAAAGTAGACCTTTGGAGCCAGACATTGGCACTGCTGTGAGGTGTATCCACATGGGAAGGTTCCCAGTTCAAGTCTGGAGACCTTCCAGAATATACAGAGCACACACTTGCCCATGATCTGGGACTGACTAAGGTGGGAGTAGATTGCAGCAGATTGGGGCATCAATACCCTTTTTTGGGGAGGCCAGGAGATGGCATGGTGGTTAAGACACTGGACTTCCACATGGCTGACCACCATTTGAGTCCTGGATCTGGCAACTTGCTTTCTCACTTTCCTTCTTTCTCTCTCTCTCTCTCTCTCTCTCTCTCTCTCTCTTTCTCTCATCAAATTAAAAAATAACAATAAAAATATAGCTCTTTAAGAAAAGATCTTGTTTTCTCACTCATGTATTAAAAATATAATTTTTTAAAAAAGAGTTTAAAAAAAAACAAACAAAGTAGACCCATGTATCTAGAATGTAGCACAGTTTACTTACACCCTGGAATTTTTATGCATCTTTTAAATAAAGTTTTTGAGCTATCCTTTATTTTTTTTCTATTAGTGTAGTGTTTACTAAGAGCAGCAGATAGGTAGAAGAGAAAGTTTGTTTCTCATCCTGGCTCAACTCCGCCACTGACCTTGAGTTTTAAAAACAGCCTGATCTCTTGTGGTTCTCTGTTATCATAGGGTTCTGCTAAGAGTAACGCGTGGATGTATAAAAGAAAGTACGGTGTTATCAGAAAGTGGCTCTGTATTATGTGTAACCTTGGACTCTACCCAGAGTCCTTTCCATTATTTACCTGTTTTCTTTTATTTTGTTTTAATCAAAACATTCGCTGTAAAAATATTACTGATTCAAATGATGAATTCTGGTGATTTGAATGATAAAAGGCGATTTTATCCTGGAGATGTATTTCTGTGAAGTTTTGATTTAAGGCCCTCCAGTCCAGCTCTCACAGTCTCCCTTCCCAGCTCTGGACCCATTCTTCATTTTAGCTGAGCTGTTTATTTTATGTATAAAACAGCTCCCGCCTGTCCATGACTGGTGATTAAGAGCTCAGGATAATGAAATCTGCACAGTTGAAATTTGGCTGTTGGCTATAGTTATTATGCAACTCTTAACATTTCCCTTTGGCTTTTGTCAATGGTATAAAATTCTCAATTTTTCTTTCAGTGCTAACTCTTCAAATACACTAAAATTTGTTCCACTAGTATTTTTTAATGACCAAGCTAAATTATTGCTTAAAGTTCAGATTATATATTTTTTTTTAAATTTGAAGGAATAAGAAAATTTACAACTGTGTATGCTGCGGCATCATTCAGATAGTCTGTGAACAGCTGAGTGGAAGTAAGAGTTCAACGGCCCCTCCCTGGGTCTTAAATTGCTGGTTTTAAGCAGACAGCACCATGCCTTGATTGAAATAGCAATTCTAGCGTCGTCTCCATGGCCTACTGGTTAAGGCAGCTGGATTTCACATGGCTATTCACGCGGTTTGAGCCTCAGACCTAGAGGTTTGAGAACCACATCGGGTGTGTGTGCATACCTGCCATAAATCCTGACAGGATGGAGAAATCTAAGAGGTGGGAATGTGGTATGACCACACCCTGTGGTCAATGCTTTTTCTCCCTCTCTCTGACAAATATAGGCACTCTCTAGAGGCAAATTAGAAAGGAAGGAAGGAAGAAAAAAGAAAAGAAAAGAAAAGAAAAGAAAAGAAAAGAAAAGAAAAGAAAAGAAAAAGAAATAGTAACTGTAGTAACTGTAGCAAGAGACAGAAAAAGTGATGGTAAGCAGTAGCATATCCCAATGGTGGGGTGACTCAGAGCAATTAGGAGACCCCTCATCTTAGACAAATGATAAACCTTTTTCTGAATTTCTGAATGTCTAATGTTTGAGGGGTCTTTATGGCAATAGTGGCATTAAACAACCCAAAATTATCTGAATTCACTCCGTTGTTCTATACTAAAGTTCCCCTGTCTGGAGCAGACAGCTGTATCTTAGGGTTCATCAGCCATGTTGCCCCTGAATTACTGAGTTTGAAGGCAGGACTGTAAAGGTCACCTAGCCATAGAGTGAGTGAATGAGTGGATTTGCTCAGCACTTCCTGGGAACCTGTTTTATAAGAGAGGGAGAGAATACCAGGAAGGCCGGTATCTCAAGGACTGAAGGTGGGGCATGGTACCAGCACAGGAAGAGGAATGATCTGGAGAGGCCATAGCACCTAAGGTCACTTTCAACTACGTCACTATTTTGCCCATGGTTGGCCCTATGAGAGAATCACAGTTAAATTAGGGAGCTTTAGGCCAGATGGGGGTAGTTATAGAAAAGCTTATGGAAGAGGGGAGTTATATATGTATGTATTCCAAACACTTTAGCAAATAACCACACTCCAGAAATACTTTGTGATTCATTAAGTGCATGATATGGACACTTTGAAGATTTAAACCCTTCTCTACACACAACCGTGACCACAAGTCACTATTCCAAGTGACTGTTCCAAGTCTCTGCTAATATAGGAAAAAATGAATTTGTGGGTGTGCATGTGCATGCTTATATTTTGTTTGTGATTGTTTCTGCCAGAACCATTACTGGTACAGAGAAGAAAGTAAATTAGTCTGTAGAGAAGCGGGGGTAGCTGGCAAGTTTTTTAAGAAGGTGATACTGGAATCAGGTTTTAAACAATGAATAGAATTTTCCAGGAAAACAAAGAATGGAGAAGTGTTGGCCAGAGGGAATGAGCATGTGTAAAGTCACTGAGGTAAGGTATGGACTGAATGTTTGTGTCCTCCCCATATTTATATGCTGAAGCCCTAACCTGGAATGTGATGGGCTCAAGAGATGTGGGGCATTTAGAAAGTGATTTGATTTAGAGAAATCATGAAGGTAGAACCCTCATGATAAGACTAGTGTCAGAGGAGGAGATCCCAGAGTTTTCCCTCTCCACCTGCCATGGGACGACACAAGAAGGTGCTACCTGCAAGCCAGAAAGAGAGGCTTCCCCACAGTCCAACCTACCAGATTCTGATCTTGAAATTCCAGCCGCCAGAACTGTGAGAAATAAATTTCTGTTGTTTAGGCCACTAAAAGTGTTTTATGTGGTAGCCCAAGATGACTTGGGAGAAGTAGTTAGAAAAACTTTTTAGCAGACGTGATCTTTAAATGAGGTTTTAAAGAATGAACAGAATTTGCTAGGATGACAAGGAACAGAGGAAGATTGCCAATAGGGAATGATGTGTGTAAAGATACTGAGTTAACCAACTACGTTGAGAATTTGAGGAAGTCATTCTATATTGCTAAAGCAGGTTGTGTTAGTTTTGTGTTGCTACTATGACAAATTATCAGAACTTTGCCAATAGTGGCAATAATCAACACAAAATTATTACCTCATAGTTAGAGAAATCAGTTATCTGAAGTGGATCTCACTGGTCTCAAAATGTTGGTAGGTTGTGTTCCTTCTAAAGGCTCTGGGGGAGAATGTGTGTTTTACCTTTTTTAGATCCTAAGGGCCACCTATATTCCTTGGCTTTTGGCCCATTCCTCCATCTTCAAAACCAGCAGTATAGCATCTTACTGTTCCTCCCTGTGCTTGATCTTAGCCAAAATGCCAAGAAGCAATCCTCTTTCTCTATGACTCTGACCTCTTGCCTGCCTCTTACATTTAAATCCTCGTGATTACACTGGCCCCAAATAGATCATCCAGGATAATCTCCTTATATTGAGAAACCTTAATTCCATCTACAACCCTGTTTCCCCGAGGCTGTATAACACAGGTTCCAGGGATTAGGACACGGACATCTTCAGAGGGGCATTATTCTGTATGCTGCACTTGTAATGCAGAAAGGTGAAGGTGAATGTAAAGAGAAAAATTGTCATGATCCATCAACCCTAAGTAGAAAAGATCATCCACCCAAGAGGAGTTTACCATCTGGTATTTTTTTTTTTTTTTTTTAGAAAATGCAAGAATCAAGATTCTGGATATTTTCCTAAGAATGGATACTTTTCCAGTAGTTACTGCTGCATATCAGTCTGGTCCAAAATTTAGTTCCTTAAAACAGCAACAATTTTTCATTGTTCATGATGCTACGGCTTGACTGGGTGATTCTTCCTCTTTTTTTTCACCTGGGATCACTCATAAGACTGCTTTCAGCTGTTCAGCCTGGCTAGAAGACTCAAGATGGCCTCTCATTATCTAGCATTTGGTGATGGCCATCAGCATGGCTTCCCCAGATTGTTCTCTTAGGTGGATTCTCATCCTCTGCTTGGGTAGACCAGCTTTCTCACATGGCAGCCTCAGGTTAGAATTCCTACCTCATGAAGGTGGAAATGCAGGATCTCTAGAGGCCTGGACTCCAGTCTCACACAGCATCACCTCCATCACAATCATTTTTTTTTAAGTTGTGTTTTTTTTGTGTATGTTTGTTTGTTTGTTTTCTGTAAGAGTGAAAGCCAGAAAAAGACAGATATCCTCAGTAGGGTTCCATTGTTCTGATCACCCTATCCCCAGTCTTGCAGTCAGCTAGGATCATGGGCATGCACACCTGACACATGCAGTCTCTCAGACAACCAAACCTATATCTTCTGTATGGACCCAGCTTCACTTGAGCAGTGTAGTAGCGCCGCACCACCAAGCCAGCCCAACCTCCACCACGTACTTTTGGGCCAAGCAGTCACAAGGGCTAGTACAAATTAAAGAGCAAAGGAAATAGATCCTACCTCCTGATGGGACTGACTGCAGTGGCCTTATTTCATCTAGCACTGGCTGTAAAGATAGGAATTTTGCTCTGAAGGTGGAATTTTGAAATTTGAGATCCCAGAGATAAATGTTTCTGGATGACAGCAATATATCCAGCCTGTGTCCAAAAGGACAAATGGCTCAAGTAACATGTGGTAAACACTGGCATTGAAGGAGGGAAGAAATTGTGAGGTGAGGCTGTGTGGTGCCCATCCTGTGGATAGGAGACCCCTGAGTTATAGTGAATGTGGAGGCATGGCCTGAAGTCCAGTAGAAGACAGCAGTAATAGCGGGACAGGTGTGGAATAAGCGAACCAACAGGGTGGTCCTGTAGACTGTGAAGATCATCACCACACTTTTTCAAGTCAGCCTTGTGGGTGGTGGGCACCCAGCACCCAGAGCAGTGGCCCTGCTTGGAGTCACTTCACCAAACATTTAGCTTCCCAACCTCCACGTTGTCTTGTTCACACGCCAGTTTTCAAATACATTTGCCGCTTCTGACTTCCAGTCTGTGTGGAGGTAAGATTCTTCAGGTAGCATTTTCCACTGTCAGCATCCAGGATGTGAGGACTCTGTGAAGTATTAAATGTAAAGCATTAATGCAAGTTAGAATGTTTTGGTGAACAAGTTTCAGCAGTTCAGCTTTATAGCGATTATAAATAAACCTGTTAAATTTTTCTGGGCAATGCCAGCATTTGGATTGTTTTCTTTTTTTTTTTTTTGAGAGGTTTTTGCTATAGGGCACATGCGCTAGCCAGACAGACAGAGAGAGACAGAGACGGAAAGTGAGAAATCACCCCCCCCAGGGGGGATGGTCACACCGCAATCCCTTCTCCTTCATTCTCCTCTCGGGATCTTGGGCACACACACACACGCGCCCGGCATGAGTTCTAAGCCACCGGGTCTGGGACGCGAACTGCGGTTGACTATGTGGGAGCCCAGTGACATAGCCATTACGCTAACTGCTGGTTCCCCTGGATTTTTTTAAAAACAAGTAAATTTCTTATTGACAGCGACTAAATGGTGTTTGTAGCATTTTGATCATACAGTAGATTCCATCCATTCACTGTACTTTTCTAACTAAGTCTACATGGAAGTACATGTTTTTAATGTGGTCTGTCTTCTGTGGCTATTCCTGTAAGTTCACTATTAAAATACATTAGAATAAAAATTAATTAATTAATTAAAATAAAATGAAGTCCAAGTTGGTTTTGAGGAAGACGGCAAAGCTGCCCTAATAACAGGTTATTGATGTCTGTTCTTTTTCTTTCTACCTTCCTTGTCTCCTCAGGCACGTACCTACAGGCAAAAGGGTATCCGTATAGATGAGCAGGATTTATGGTGGTGAAATTTATTAACAGTGTTAAATGAATAATATTTATCACTCTCATTTTAGGTAAATAAAAATCAAAAACCAGATAGTCATTATCCAGATGGTCCAAAAAACTCACTCAACCATAAGAGTGCTAGATATGAATAAATTAGCGCCTATAACAAGTGGAGAAGAATAAAATTGCATATTTTTATAATTACTACCATAATTTAATGTTTATTTATTTATGTGTAATAAACGAACAACTGATTTACAGTAGTGCAAGTGTAGCATGAGTTTACATCTTTGGTTGTGGCTTCACATTCTTAAAATACTTTGTAAATGACCACAAAAGGGCCCATCCTTAGAGGTGTATGCATCCATGATGCTGGGATGCTGTGCTCCTCAGGCTGGGACTGCACAGGAAGCCCAGGTTCGGTTCCCAGTCCAACCTAAGGTAGCAATGGTGGCATGCCCTGTAAGTCCAGCCTTTTGGGAGGCTGAGGCACGAAGATCGTGAGCTCAAGGCAGACCTGGGCAACACAGTGAGACTGTCTAAAAAGAGCTGGGGGTTGTGGTGTGCACCTGTAGTTCCCAAATAGATGGTCAAAGTTGGAGGACAGTGACAAGGCCCTGTCAAAAAAAAAAAAAAAATTACCACAAAAGAAATTTCTTTTTTAAGAATTATCTAATTAAGTTAATATGATTTATTATTATTACTTTTTTTTATGACCAGGAAGAGATAGAGACAGAGAGAAAGTGAGAAAGCAAGCTGCCAGGTCCAAGACTCAAACTATGGTCAGCCATATGAAAGTCCAACATCCTAATCACCTCTCTACCTGCCGGCCCCAAAATTTCTAACCCCAAATAAAAGATTTTTAGTATTTATTTACTCTTTGTTGTGGTTAAATAATTACCTATTTAATTTTATTATGATTATTTTTAAATTTGCTGCAGGATATGCACATTCAAAAGAGAGACAGAGAGAGAGAGGGAAATTGAGAAAGCAAGTCGCCAGGTCCAAGACCCAAACCACAGTTGGCCATGTGGGAGTCTAACGCCTTAACCACCATGCCACCTGCCAGCCCCCACATTTTCAGTACTAAAAATTGAACAAAATACTCCCATATCTACAGTGAGATCTGGCTATGAATATTTGATTCTGCCTGCCTTTTATTTTCTCTTACGTGTTTACCCTTTGTACAAGTTCAGCACCTCTGGCAGTCACTTTGAACTTGAAGATCATGAGGGATTAGAAGACCCATGGTGTTATTCTTACCTTTGACACAGAAATTCTTTAAGGACTATGCATGAAGTGTGTCTTAAAATAAGGGAAGTAATGATAGTTTGCAATCATAGCCTTTACATAAAACTAGTAGGGCTCTGTCTCTCTGAAAGTCATCTTCTATAAAAACTATACCGCTACTCACTCTAAGTGCTGCCATGATTCAAATTATTTGTGGAATTCCTCTTTGGGGGCTGCTGTCAGAGCTAGCAATATATAGTATATAGCATATGTACACACATATATGTATACGTATATACGTGTGTGTGTATATATATGAAAGAGATTTTTGCCTTAGGGCATGTGCACTTGCCAGAGAGAGACAGATTCAGTGAGAGGGAAAGTGAGAAATTACTCCCCGGGGGATGGCCACGCCACAATCCTTTCTCCTACATTCTTTCCCTGGGATTTTGGGCATGCACACACAGTTCCATTCTCTTCCCAGGATCTTGGGCATGCACACACAGCACCCAGCATGAGTTTCAAGTCACCGGATCTGGGACTCAAACTGCCGGTGGGCCATGAGGGAGTACGGTGACATAACCGCTGCACCATCTGCTGGTTCTCAAAATTATATTTTTAGTGTCCTATCTGTTTTTGCTAGGCCTAAATATGCCCCCAAACATAAGAATAGACTCTGTACGATGTTTAAAATTCACCCTTAAGAGATTACGTTTTTTTCATTACTTAGGGCACTCAAAGTAATGTACCTCAGGTTCCAGAGTTGTGAGATTCCAGACAGAACCTGTTTTTCTGATTCAGACTGCCCCTTAGCAATATGACCAGAAACTGGTCAAAGAGTGTTAAGAAATGTTACCGTTTTTATTCTGGAATCTGGAAATGCCTGTAAAACATTTTCCAACATAGCCTTTCAACTCTATTACCTTTTGTTTAACCACGACCTCCTCTCTACCCAAAACCTTTGTGGCCTTCTTTGCTTCTCTGTCCCTGTGTTTATGCTCTTCAGTTTTCAATGAGTTACCCCTTAATTAATTCTACTAAAATGTAGACCTTTATAGACTTCAGTCATTAAGTTTAAGAGATTGCATCTAATTCTGGCCTTCTGCCTAACTCAGTTTTTGTCATGATTATAATATTTAAAGCCACCAGGGTGTGAGATACTGCATCAAGGACTTAAAATATCAGTTCGCTTCATCCTCACAACACGAGAAGTGGGTATTATCCTAAATCCCATTTAACAGATTAAGAGACTGAGGCTCAGAAGGTGCAAACTTTTTGTTCAAAGTCAAGTCACTGCAAAGTGGGCAAGCTAGAATTCAAACACATACCCACACACAGGATTTATCAACTCAGCACTCTGACCTTTGAGGCTGGACAATTCTTTGCCATGGGAATTGTCCTGTACTTTACAGTATGTTTAGCAGTAGCATCTATGGCTTCTACCCATCAGAAACAGCTTCTAATCTAACCTTCCATTTGTGCCAAACAGTGATGTCTCTAGATATCACCAAATGATCCCCAGTAGGGTGTTTAAGAGCCAAGTTCTGGACAAGCAGATGGTGGAATGGCTACATTGCTGGACTCCCACGCACTGGACCACAGTTCGAGCCCTGGACCTGGTGGCTTAAATCTCATGCCAAGCACATGAGCATGTGTGCCCAAAATCCTAAGAGGAGAATGGAGGAGAAGAGATTGCAGTGTGGCCATTCCCCCTGGGGTGGGGGGGGTGATGTCTTGCTTTCTGTGTCTCTGTCTCTCCAACAAGTGCCCTATGGCAAAAAAAGAAAAAAAAAAAAAGAAAAAGAAAAAAAACTCTATTAAAAATGTAAAAATAAGAGCCAAATTCATTCTTTTGTCATGTTACACAGGGAACTAATAAAACCACAGAATTTTAAAGCAAAGTTTTTTAAAAGAGATTAATTTTAGGAATTGCCACACCTAGGTCATCAGAATCAGAAGTTTTTTAAGACTTTCGTTCTGAACCCAAGACATGCAGAATTAGCATTTGCTAGTGGGGGGCAGGCATCTTCTATTTTAAGAACCATAGATCAAATCCTGACCTAACCACACATCTGTTCCTTGAATCACTCCACTCCATTCTTGCCAAATCATTCTCCAGCCTTGGGCTTAACGCTTTCTAAGATGGCATTACAGTTGACAGTTCCATACCCTTCACCTTCCAAGACGATTCCACATTTACATAGCCCTGTGGAAACGTGTTCTTAATATTCTTCCTTATACCTCTCCATCTATGCCCTTCATCTCATTTTACCCAAACTATCACTTTTCTCAAGTCAACTGAATTACATAAACAGTTATCGAATCCCAGTTATGTGGGCTCCAGTCTGACCAGTTTCTTTACCGTGGCCATTAAAATCATCACTGACTCTAAAAAGGACTGTCTAGCCAGTTTTCTCAGCTTAACAGCAGACTTCCTCAGAAGGGCAATTACAATTCATTAAAATCTTTTAATCATCCAGGGTGGGTCTCCAGCTGACCGCTCCCCGTTTGTGATGGGGAGAGGGATGGAGAGTCCTGTCCTGGGGGAATGGAGGTTGCCCCCATTCTCGGCAAGCCTCTTTAAACTTCCTTTGATAGTCACAAGAAGATTCCAAAGTAGTTCCTCTTCTTAGGAAAATCATTCATTACTAGATGCTCTAGATTTCTTGGTTAAAAATACAAAGATAGGTTTTTTTAAAAAATATATTTTTTTTATTTTTTATTTTTATTTTTTTGAGAGAAAAAAATATATTATTTTTATTTTTTATTTTTATTTTTTTGAGAGGTTTTTTGCTACAGGGCGTGTGCACTCACCAGAGAGACAGAGAGAGAGAGAGAGAGACAGAAAGCGAAAATCAACCCCCAGCTTTGACGGCCACTCCCCAATTCCTTCTCCTCCATTCTCCTCTTGGGATCTTGGACACGCACGCACACACGCCCGGCATGAGATTAAGCCACCGGGTCCAGGACTTGAACTGCGGTCAACTACATGGGAGTTCAGCGACATTCGCTAACTGCTGGTCCCTATCTATTATTTTTAGAGAGAGATTTTTGCTGTAAGGCATGTGTGTTTACCACAGACATGGAGAGTCAGAAATAACCCCCTCTGGGGAGCTGGCCACACCGCAACCTCTTCTCCTCCATTCTCCACTTAGTATTTTGGGCACGCACAGACAGGTGCTCAGCATGAGTTTTAAGCCACTGGATCCAGGACTCAAGCCATGGTCAAATAGTGGGAGTCCAGCAATATAATCATTACACCATCTGCTGGCCCCTACAGAAGATATATATATATATATGTATTTATTTATTTATTTATTTTAATCTTGCTTTATAGTGGGCCTTCCTAAGAATATCTTTCCTATGAATTTGAACAATATGAATAAATGTAAGTTAATTTGGTTAACGTATCAAAATTCAGATCTACAATTTACTGTTCTTTAAAGTCAGGTCATCTTTCAGCTTGAACTTTGATTCTCCTCTAAGTCACTATAATAGTTTCGACCCTATAAAAAGTTGCTTTTCAACAGCAGGTATTAGATAACTGGAAGGGTGCAATGGGGTGCATGTTGGTATTGCCAAGGCAGCTGATGCCCCAGTGTCTAAGGTTAACCGTACAGGTGACCCGTCTTGCTGTTAGGTCAGCAGGAGTAGCTCATGTGCTATAAATGTGCACTGGCTGTTCTGACGGCTCCTGGATGGATCTCCAGTAGGCAAGTTATGTTTAGAGAAAACCGAGGAGAAAATAACATGTTAACCAGAATAAACCCTTTGGGGTCAAAATAACAAGCCGGTGTTTTTATACTTGTGTGAGATATAAAAAGAAAACTCGAGTTTCAGTTAGACTCCTTGTCTGTACTTGGGCACCTCCAAAGAAGTGACTGGACAAAGGACCGAACCCCTCATATCATGGATTGCTCTGGAAAGCCTAAGTGTCTTTAATGTGGCAGCCACTCTCTTCTTACAGAGCTTTATAAATGGACACTGACATGGACTACGAAAGACCCAACGTCGAAACCATCAAGTGTGTGGTCGTGGGTGACAACGCTGTGGGGAAGACACGCTTGATCTGTGCCAGAGCATGTAACACCACGCTGACGCAGTACCAGCTCCTGGCCACCCATGTACCAACCGTGTGGGCAATTGACCAGTACCGTGTCTGCCAGGAGGTAAGATGCATGTGGTTTCTTTAGAAACCTTAGGGTATATTGTTGCTGTTTGCTAGCCTGATTTTAAGAAAGGGAAGGGGAAGGCAGGTAAACTACACATTTAAAACAAAACTAAGGCCTAGTCTAGAGGCATAATCTGTAGAGCATTAGACTGCTAGTGCTGGAACCCAAATGAGTGACCACGGGTTCATATCCCTGGGTTGGCCTGAAAACACACCAAGCATGCACACATGCCCAGAATCCTGAGGCTCTTGTGGACTGAGCAAAAGGAATCATGATGTGATAAGACCTTGTTCAGGGTGCTTCTTTCTCTCTTAATTTTTTCTTCTCTCTCTCTTATGTGCATGCTAACATTTAAAAACAAAACGAATGAACAAACAAACAAAAAACTAAACATTGTAGCGCCACAAGAGAAAACAAAAGCAAATGCAAACTTGACGGTATGGTTAGAGTATCTTGAATGAGGATTTGCTTTCATGTAATTCTAGAAAGAGAATTAGGACTTAGCTTATTCCAGTCGGGTGTAATAAGGAAACTCAGAGTAAGTGCATAAGGGTCATTGAGAGGGGCGATCTCAGACACTCTTCTCATGGGAGCCTCTGACCAACACTGAACAGACCCTTTCTCTCTCCTGCAGGTCTTGGAGCGCTCCCGAGATGTGGTTGATGAAGTGAGCGTTTCTCTCAGGCTTTGGGATACTTTTGGTGATCATCACAAAGACAGGCGTTTTGCATATGGCAGGTAAACCAAGATTAGGCTGGTGTGGTGGAGCTGGAGAACGATATCTTTTCAGAACTAGCAGTTGGCTCACAAATCAACAAACACCACATCCCATGGCCTTGAAATATGTTGGGTTCTCTACTGTCTAAGAAAAGAAAAGAAAAGAAAACGTATTGTTTCCTGACAGCAAGTAAAGCAGTCTGCCTTACTCCTCAGGTTTGAAATAACTGGTGCTAGTTAAGCTGGATTGTACTAGGCAAGATTCAGCCACGTCCTCCAGCCTTAGGCTTCTCCGATTGCTGTTTTCCTGAGTGATACTTCACTTGCCTTTTATTAGAAGACTTTCAATTATGTTAGCACTTGACTCTACTTTGGAAGGTCTCTTTGGTCTTTTCATGGCCATATTAGCAGTCCGATGTTATTTACTTTGGGCTTCGTGTTATCTGAAAAGTCCGTTATTTTTATTTGAAGGTCATTTTTTAAAAGAAAGAAAAATATCTCTGAAGTTCTTCACGAGGCATATTTCCAAAATGAACTAAAGCACTAGCGTCTATTTTTCATTTAAACCAAAAAAAAAAAAAAAGGAGAAGAGGTGAAATCCAATTAAGGGAAGATTGATCTAGAAAAACACTAATATGGGTAGGGTAGGAACATGGTCAAAGTGCTTTGAAATATTTAGCATCTTCTATCACTATCACTTTAAGTCTCACCCAGTAAATGAGTTATAGCTGTTAAGATTTGGAAAGGTGGGGCCAGCAGTTAGTTTAATGGCTACGTCTCTGGACTCCCACATAGTTGACCGTGGTTCGAATCCCAGACCTGGTGGCTTAAACGCACGCCAGGCGTGTGTGCGTGCATGCCCAAGATCTCAAGAGGAGAATGGAGAGAGGGGATTGCAGCAGGGCCATCCCCCTGGGGGGTGATTTCTCGCTTTCTGTCTCTCTGTCTCTCTCTGTCTTTCTGGCGAGCGCACGCTCCCTATGGCAAAAACCTCTCCAAAAAAAAAAAGATTTGGAAAGGCAGTTTTTTTGGTTTGGTTTTGTTTTGGCTTTTTTTTTTTTTTTTTAACCACCTAATTGTAAGTGAATATATGCTAAGTTTAGAATTTAGGTATGGCTTAGGTGTCCCTTCTTAACATCCAAAATCATACTACCTGACCGGATTGAAAGGATTGGATTAATTAGCTACTCCAAGCCTATGAATTACTCCTTGGTATTGAAATAAGCTCAATTTCAAAGTGCTCTATTTCTTTGAGTCAGTAACTCTCTAAACAAACTTTTATTGTCATTTATCCAAGTAGTTTAAATTACTGAATAAACGGCTGAGAGAGTTTGCACTGTTCTTAAGAAGCAGTCCACACACTGAAGGAATCTGCAATTTAGAGCAATGTGTTCAAGGAGACTCAGAAAGAATGGAAGTAAAACATGATTTTAATGCCCCCTTGTTAACAAGAACTTTTGAACTTAATAACCAACATTATAGATACTTTTCTTCTTGAATGTCTTGAGTTTTTTTTTTGTTCCAGATATTCTTGATTGCTCTTTTAATTGCTATTTCAACTTTTCTTAAATCCATTGTTCTACAAATAAAATACTAATAATAAATGAACCTGCTTGTAAGCACTATGCAATCAGGTTTATAATACCGGTGGTTTAAAGTAAATGTCATCATTTAAAAATGATGACTTTAAGTAAGGTAAGGGTAGCTGGGATAGATTTCGAAGGACTTTTTGTACTCCTGCTTCTGAAAAGGTGTTGTGAACATGATGGGCCTGAAGATGAGCTTCCTGGCATATGTGAGTTGAGAATTTATCGATGATTTGAACAGTGCCGTGTTTGTTGGCAGCTGAAATTTATGCATTTGAAACAGTGAACGTTAACATGGCTCCACGGTGTGAAATGTGAACTGTGGTAATAGAAGGGCTGCTTCATCATAATGCGAGATGTCTGCTTAGGATTTATTTAATGGCATGATAGCCTTCGTAGCTCTACACCAAGCCTTGTCCAGCTCCCTGAGGTAGCTGGAGTCATTTTACAACTTGTCATGCTTGAGTCTGTTCACTCCCAACAAAAATAAGCTACTCTTTCCTGTGACTGCATCAGTTCAAAGTACATTGTTCTGTTCTCTTGTCTGTAATGTTCTATCAGCTGCAACCTGTTCCCCCTTTGTTGGAAACAGGAAGTGCTCTCCGAGCCAAGTTTGGCTCTCTGCACAACACAGGGGCTCAGGAAACATCCCCATGGTTCTGACCACGTCCTCCTCGGGGCCTCACTTTGCTTGCACACGTGCCTGTACCTTGCATTTCCTCTGTCTTTTCAAGTTCTCCACAGCCTCCAGGCATCCTGTCACAGAACTCACCTCTCGTAAAGAACAAAACCCAGAGCTACTCTGCCCTGGACTCCATCTTTCTGTAAATATGTAATACTGCATTGATGTCACACCAAAACCTACCATTTCTGGAAATGTCTGATAGCTGCAGGAGTTCTTTTTTTGAGTATGAGGCTCTGACCAGTGAAGTTTATTGCTCTAAGAGATCTCTCTGACCTCTCAATGACTTCCATTTTTTAGCGTTATGTCATTCGTAAAGTAGAAAAATCCTAATTGCAATTTCAGTTCGGTTTGCAAACCTGTTTTTTGACTGATGTTTTCACTGTACTTGGGATGAATTGCAAGTCAGTGGGATGCACACAGATATAAACTCTGAACCATGTGGAGTATATACATTGTATTGAGAAATATATTTGGAACCCATTTTAACTAATTAAATCAATTCTGTGGTGACAGTAAGAGAAACTAGATTCCTACCAAGATGCCTTAAGCCTTGCCTTCAGTTTCCTCTGCTTCTTAGAATAAAAATGGTTAATAAGTTGTCCCGTCAAACATTCCTTGCCATAGACAAGCTCTAGTGTGCAGAGTGTGGGTCAAGGGAGTGTCAAATATAGGAGGTTCCCCAACTGAAATTTACAGTTTTCCTAGCTAGGTATAACTATAACCAGAATGACCTTGCTTTTCTTCAAGATTTAAAGGCAACTATTGAACCTATTTTTTTTGGTCAACTAGAATAATAGTTCCAGTTTCTCAAAGGCCTACTATGTGTCAGTCAGCAGAGGAGGAACTTTCCTTTCCTTTCAGGACCCCTAGAGGGCAGGAATGATTTCTCAGCCACAAATAAGGGAAGAGTTGAGGTTCTTTTACTTGCCTAGAAGTGAGTGTCAGAGGCAGATTCAAACCCAGCTCTTCCTGCGTCCTTCCTGGCTCTCACTCTGTCCACAGGGACACACTACCTCAACCTCATTTTAAATAGCACGTGACTGAAAGCCGCCTCATACTGAGGAGCTTGGTTTCTGTTTGCTTTTGCTACTTGTATGAAAGCTGAGAACTAGAAGAGACCTCAAGAGGTCATCTGGTTAACCCCTTTCTTCAGGAAGGGAAATGATCCACCTAAAGAAAAGTCTGATAAGAGTCCTCCTATGCGAGGGGGATGAGAGAGAGCAGTGTAGCTTCAGCTGGTGACGCTTCAGGCATCCGAGATCTGTCAGGCCCTTTCTCCTCTGGAGTGAGCGAGCCAACTCTTGTAGCCTTTCTTTCCCCCTCCTACTTTCTATCCACTTTTGGATGAACTTTTGAAGCTCTTTTCTGGATCTTTTAAAATGTCAAGAACAAAACTGTACATAGTAACTGTGACCATGATCAGCTGCTCATTTTTGGCAAGGAATGAGCCTCTTCTTAAAGGAACATCACTCAACTCAAAAGAGTTTATTTTCCTGGCCTCTTCTGAGAATGTAAGGTTTACATTTAATCCCTGGGCCTGAAAAAGGAGACTGAGGGGGTGAGCTCTGCCTTCAACAGGATGCCTAGGCCCTTCGGCCCTCTCCTCTAGTCACATCACGTGTAAATAATCAGATTTTATTGTTTCCTTCCCTTGAAAACCTCCTCCATTGATCTGTCTCAGGATCATACAACCATCAGACACTGAGTGAAGCTTCTGGGGCTGAAGGCGGTAGTACCAGCAGCTATGGTTTCATCAGGGTGCTCAAGTACCAACCCGTGCAAGGGGCCCTACCTAGCCCACCCTGCTTCATTCATGTGGTACATTTTTGACCCTGCAAAGTCAGCTCCTGTCAGAGTTGAGGAGACAGGCACGGAAGGGGGCTGAGCTCAACAGCTAGGACAGAGGGGAGCTGTACTTTTCTTAGGTCTGTCTGACCCCAAAACCCACATCCTCTCATACGGCCTTGCTCTTATGGGCTGATGATGGTGACGATTGATGGCAGACTTGCTTTCAGCGTCCTCCCAGAACAGTCTACATCTTAACACTGTCCTGTGTGGACGTTAAGACCAGCATTCACCATCCATCACCAGCTCTAATATTCTAGTGCCTCTCTAAATTCTTTAATGCACAGCAAACATTGGGTCATCGGAAAAGTCATGATGTGTTTTTGCATAGAAAACTACATCATGACTTTTCCAACGACACAATAGCTGTAAGTAGCTAAATATGAGCCCTTTCACTTTCAGTAAAAATGATATAGTCAAGCAAGCTTCTGACGCTGAGTGGAAATCTTGACTAATTTATTTGGCACATTTTTCCCCAAAAATATTTAACTCAAACATTTAGAATCCCTGTCCTTCCTCTTTCCCCCCAGAAGTTTCTGGGCATATTTTCAGTCTGGTTAGAACCCATTTACTATATAGTTTATCTTACACATTGATTTTTCTCAAATATTGTTACCTCCTCTGAGAGGAACAGTATGGGTTATAAATAGTAGTGTTCATCAGAGCTATGGTTTCTATGTGTCTGTTTAGAAAAGCTGGGTCTGGTTTCCCATTGAAGGCAACTGTAATCAGATATGGCATGAACACATCCTATTTTGAATGCTCTGTTGAGGCCCTTTAAAAAATTCCGGACTACGGACGAGCAGTTTTGTGTCTTTGCCTGGGATTGGCTGTGCGTGTGGTTAATGATAAAGGGAAAAGTAAGAAACAATGAAAGTAGCTAGACAGAGTATTGTGAGTTAGCTCTTACTGTCAGAAGGATCATTCTAATGATGATTTGGGGATGGCAATTGGCCTGTCATACAGTAAAACATATCAAGTGGAGGTAGACCAGGGCAACGAGTAGGCAAGGCAAGTGAGTCACTCATCCTAGGCAAAAAAATGTAAATAATAATAATCTTTAAAAGACAGTAGCACTCTTACTAGTTCTTCTGCTTTGCACTCAGTGTGGCACTGTAAATAATCCAGACTTTTCTTAAATTTCTTATTTGGTTTATCCTGGATTTTTTTTATCTTAAAGTTGATTTCTTAAAAATTATGATTCATGGGGGTCAACCAGATGGCACGGTGGTTAGGGTGGCTGGATCCCACATGCAACTGCATGCCTCAAGTCCCAAACCCAGTGGCTTGAAAAATACACTGGGCATGTGTGTGTGAGTGCTCCAAATCTCAAGATAAGAATGGAGAAGAGATTGAGGCATAGCCATCCTTCCCTTGGGGGGATGCTTTCTCATTTTCTTTCTTTCTCTCTCTCCCAGACAAGTGCATGTGCCCTATAGCAAATTTTTCAATAAATAAATAGATTTTTTTTTAAATTATTATTATTATGGATTCCTGATTTGGTGCCACCTTACGTTTTGCACATGAGGCAAGGGCTTCATTCTCCTCACCCAAGTCCTGGCCCTGAGGTTGGACTTTATAAATGGGTAGCAAAGTAGCAAAGGGAAGAAAGTTAGAAATGCATGCACCATACAGGAAAGTAATCCAAAACACCCTTTTACATCTGGTACCAAGGGTCTAGGAAAGTTCTTACAACCTGTGTCCTAAAGATATTCTATCATGGGGAACCAGCAGTTAGCGTAATGGTTATGTCGCTGGACTCCCACGTAGTCGACTGTGGTTCACATCCCAGACCTGGTGGCTTAGAACTCATGCCGGGCGCGTGTGCATGCCTGCCCAAGATCCCGAGAGGAGAATGGAGGAGAAGGGATTGCGGCGTGACCATCCCCCTGGGGGGTGATTTCTCGCTTTCTGTCTCTATGTCTCTCTATGTCTGTCTGGCGAGTGCACGCGCCCTATAGAGAAAACCTCTCAAAAAAAAAAGATATTCTATCCTGGGTGCTACTGTAATAAAGACAACCAAAAATCACTAAAGTTATAGAACAAAATAAAAAGATATAGGAAGAGCAACTATTTAGGCCAAGGGATAGGAATAATTGTACCCTAAGAAATTAGACTAAAACTGGCAGCTCCATACTTGAATATGGCTAAGCGTAGTGGTTATTCAGAGGAAATTGTTCAGGGGAGATGTGAATCAGCCAGTTTCAGCCAGTACTTAGGTATTTATGAAGTAGGTGGTCCTCAGGCCACACTTGAGTCAGCGCTGTCATGGAATTACTACAGTGCTGTACTGTTGACCAAACCTCAGCCAAAAGGAAGAATCCTTGAAGATTCTAAAGAGAACGATTTTGAGTGAGGGATACCAAGCCAAAAAAAAAGAAAAAAGAAAAAGAAAAATGTATACCATGTGACTCCATTTCTGTGAACGCTGGACTCCTGCAGTCTAGGGACCAGCAGTTTGGCGTAATGGCTATGTCGCTGGACTCCCATGTAGTCGACTGCAGTTAAAGTCCTGGACCCAGTGACTTGGACTCATGCCAGGCGCGTGTGTGTGCGTGCCCAAGATCCCAGGAGGAGAATGAAGAAGGGATTGCGGCATAGCCGTCCCCACCTGGGGAGGTGATTGCTCACTTTCTGTCTCTCTGTCTCTCCCTGTTTTTCTGGTGAGCACACGTGCCCTATAGCAAAAACCTCTCCTCCAAAAAAGAAAATGCAGTCTAACCTACAGTGACAGGAAGTGGATGATTGGTTGCCCAGAGAAGAGGATGGAGGAAAGCAATGAATTACAAAGACACATAGGAAGTTTTGGGTGTGATGGAAATGTTTATTTTCATTGTGATGTTGGTTTAGGAGAAATATTTACATATCAAAACTAATCATATTATATCTTTGACTGAACTAATATACAATGTATTCATGCTGGGACAATTCATTGTGTATGCTAAAGATCTACAGTGATTAAATGTAATAAAACACAATTAAAAACTAATCAGATTAAACACATTAACTAGGTAAAGCTTAAGTGTATTTCAATTATATCTCAAAACTTTTAAAAGAGAAGTATCTTTACTGACAAAGTAGTCTGTGATATGTGAGGGAAAGTTTATATGGTAGACTATATGTTTTAGTTATCTACAGAGCTTTAAGTTAGTTCTCATTAAAAACATAAATTTTTTGTTTATGTACTTAGAAACAAAAATGAAACTAGATCCTAAATAGCTGAATAAGGGAAATGGGCTATTATAGAATTTCAAAGCTAATGATGAGCTGTTGTCAGATCGCCACACAAAATCATGCTGGTTCCCTTTTCTCCCCTGGAGATAGAGCCATCAGCTCAGTGGATCATATTCTGACCAAGTGACCTGCTTTTTTGACTTTGGTTATATTTGTACCTTTTCCCAAAAAGATATATTTCCTATGGTACCTTAGAATAACCCAGTAGAGAACACCAAGTGCTATGAAAGTTTTCTGTTTCTCCATCAAATAATAACAGTTTTGTCTTTTGTAGGTGGTTCATTCTAGAGTTAGAGACTGGTGGTAACCTCTGGGAGGATGCAGGTGGCCTCCATTTTGTACGCAGTTACCCTGGCTGGGACATGGATGCAACATTGACTGATCACATGTCCTCTCACTTGGGTTGGTAGCTACACCTAGTGTTAGACTGCACTCTCGTTTGATTCTCTGGATTGAGCCCCCATCCTGTATTGCTAGCTGAATATCTCCCTTCCAGCATAAAATATTTATAGTTCTCTGTTCTCTGTTGCTTCTAGGTTCACAAACATACATCATATCCACGTAGATACTATACACCCAACCTACCTATTCTTAAGCTAATTACTGCTGATATTCTAAGAATGAGAACAAGTGTCACATACTCCCAGAAGTCCTCTCTACACTCTTCCCACTATCCCTCTCACCTTCAGAACCCAACTGAACTGTGTTCTCTCCTTTACGTTCCCAGAGAACACCGTTGCAAATCTCTGTTCTAGCATTGTATGAAAATTCGCTTCTTCATGTTCTCTCATTCTCCTTATCCTATTATCTCTAGTATCTTTCGTACAGAGATTTTTGTCTTTCTGTTCTATATCCCCAATGCCTGGGCCTGGTACAGTGTAGGAGCTTAACAAATGTTACATAAAAGAATAAGCAAATCTGTCCGTCAGTCTCAGATATATCAAGGTCTCCTAAGGCACTGACAAAGAAATTTCCTTATTAAAAAACTCCATTATTTTACTTACATTGAATTTTGATGTGCTCTTTTATTGTTAGACTAACAAATGATGTTAAGAATAACAAATGAGGGACCAGCAGTTAGTGTAATGGCTATGTCACTGGACTCCCATGTAGTTGACTGCAGTTCAAGTCCTGGACCCGGTGGCTTAAACTCACGCTGGGTGTGTGTGCGTGTGTGCCAAAGATCCCGAGAGGAGAATGGAGGAGAAGGGAATGCGGCATCACCATCCCCCCTGGGGATTGATTTCTCTCTTTCTGTCTCTCTGCATCTCTCTGTCTTTCTGGAGAGCACACACGCCCTATAGGAAAAACCTCTCCAAAAAAATAAATAAATAAAATAACAAATGAGAGACCAGCAGGTGGCGTACTGGTTATGTCACTGGAGTTTCACATAGTCAACCACAGTTCAAGTCTTGGATCCGGTAGCTTAAATCTCATGCCAGACGCATGTGCATGTGTGCCCAAGATCCTGAGAAGGAGAATGGAGGAAAAGGGATCGTGATGTGGCCATTCTTCCTGGGGGAGATTTCTGACTTTGTCTCTCAGTCTCTCCAGTGAGTGCCCGTGCCCTATAGCAACATTCTTTCTAAAAAAAAAAAAAATTAAAAGATCAATAAATGATACACCAGTAAGGTGATGAAATGGGAAACACTGGAGGTTGGCCTCACCTTAATGAATTAGCAAGTAGAAAGATGAACTGTGAGGCCAGGAAAAAAAATGGAAGGAGGTACACTCAACCACACCCATAAGTCTCCCATTTTCTTCCCAGTTTTTTGGATTTATAAATTTTCTTTGAAATGCCCTATTTGAATGAGTCTGATAATGCCTCATTTGAATTCTAAAACTGAGAATTACTTTGTATTAGTAATAATGCTTTTCCAATTATAGTTCATTTCTCCTCTGAGTATCATTTCCAGTATCTTTATAAAAATAATTATTGAATATAATTTTACATGCATGTGTACATAGGGAGAGATTAAAATCAATCTACTAAAATAGATATTTATGTATATATACATACACACACGCACACATACATATTTGTCCAAAGATGGGAGCATTAAGTAGAACAATTGAAGGTAGATTATCACTATTATTTTCTCATCTGAAACAAACAAAAATATGTTACACTAAATGCACACAAATAATTCAAAAAATTAAATCTGGTGCAAATTTATAAATCCTATACTAATGTACTCAGTCGTAGCACAGTAGTGAAGCTGAGTCATCGGGCACACAGAAGACTTGTCTGTACCATGCTCTGTGCCACCTACAGCCTGCTGTCCCGACAGTCCTTCCTGCTCTGAACTAGCACATATGCAACCTAGCCAGAAGAAAAATCATCAGAAAAGCTGGGATTCCTGTGCCTGCTTCAGCCCTGCCCTTAGAAGAAAGAGTTCCAAATGAGATAGCAACAGGCCGACTGATGAGTGAGGCTCACCATGTCCCAGGACCTGGAAGAATTTTGGTACTGCCCAAGCACCATGGGGCAGCATGGTCATGGGGCTAGGAAAGATGGTCTTTTGTGAGTCTGCCAGAAAAACAATATTGATGGGCCCAAGAGAGGCCACTGAACAAACAATAATGTGGGACCAGCAGATGGTGTAGCAGTTACGTCGCTGGACTTGCACATGGCAGACTGCAGTTTGAGTCCCAGGCCCAGTGGTTTCAAAATCCCGTCGGATATGTGTGCATGTGTGCCCAAGATCTTGGGAGGAGAATGGATGAGAAGAGATTGCGGCGTAGCCATCCTCCCAGGGCACGGGGAGGGGAGAGAAGATTTCTCACTTTCCCTCTCACTATCTCTCTCTTTCTCTTTCTCTCTAGCAAGCACACATGCCCTGAGACAAAAACCTCTTACAAAAATGGATGATGAATAATGAGACCACTGAGAATATTGAATATTCACATTCAATACATTAGTAATGTCTCACATTCTGCCTTTTTTTCATTTTATTTTTTCCTGTTACAACTTAGCAACTGCAAATTGTACAAGTTGGGTCAAATTTAGCCAAGTATGTTGACTTTTCATCATGGAAGAAGAAACAACAGTTTGTGGTGTATTTATACAGAACTTTCTAGCAAAGTAATATATTACAACCCATACATTTTCTCTTTTAAATCATGTGCTAGAAAGAGACTGTTGAGTGATTCTGCAGTGTCATTAGTAGATAATTCTACTACCTACCTGTCAGCATTCCCGTATCAATAAAAGACAGAGCTGATAAAAACCAAAGGAAAAGATCTCTTGAGGAAATGCTCTGCCATTCTTATTAGCTATAACATGCAAGATACATCCTTGGTGATTTATGAACCCATAATCATATTTGTCAGACAATAATTGGTACTTTATGGTTTGTAGAGCACTTTCACAGATATTCTTCATAGTGAATTTTAGCAACAATCCTACCAGCAAATTTTAATTTAGGCCATCATTAAATTGCCAAAATTATCCCACCACTTTATTCTTCCCCTAAAACACCTGTGCTCTGAGTACAGGGCGTAGAGTCAGAAGGACAAAGTTCTGAGGTGCAGAAGGATAAATCAAATTCATGAGCTCTTTTTAAAATTTATTACCTCAACTCTCTTTTTAGTGTTTTCTTTTGTTTGTTTTGTGTGTGCATTGTGTGTATATGTGTGTTAATATGTCAGAGGGTGCATGCACTATCCAGGGAGAGACACGGAGAGGGAAAATGGACTCTCCATAGGGCATGCTGGCACCTCAATCCTTTTTCCTTCATTTCTCCATCCTGCTGGGATTTGGGGCACATGTGAACATATATCCAGAGTATTTTTCTTTGATTTTTTGGAGAGTTTTTTTTTTTTTCTTTTTCTTTTTTTTTTTTTCCGCTATAGCGTACATGCACTAGCCAAAGAGACAAAATTAAAGTAGGAAATCACACCCTCCCCCCCCACCCCAGGGATGGCCATGCCATGCCACAGTGCCTTCTCCTCCGTTCTCTTGGGATTTGGGACATGCACGCACACATGCCTGGCATGGGTTTCAAGATGCCAAGTTCAAGATTTGAACCACAGTCAGCCATGTGGGAGTCTAGTGCCTTAACCACCACACCACCTACTGCCCTTCCTCCCTCTCCCCCAGAGTATTTTTCAACCTACCAGGGCTGGAACTCAAACCACGTGGTTGGCCATGTGGAATCTGGTTTCTCTCAGTACCAGCTGTATAGTCCCGTGTGTGTTTTTTTAAAAGATGATTAGGCCAGCCCTCTGGCCTGATGTTTAAGGCAGTCAAATCACACATGGCCAGTCACACAGTTTAAGTCCTAGACCTAGTGGCTTGAAAAACACACTGGACACATGTGTATGTATGTTCCAAATTCCAAAAGGAGGGAGAGCTGGAGAAGGAATGATAACATGACCATTCCCCAAGAAGGGTGCTTTCTCCTCTCCCTCTCTTTCTGTCTCTGTCTCTCTCTCGTGAACACATGTGCACTCTAGCAAGGGGGGAAAAAGTAGTTTGTGAAATGTAAGGCTTCCTTTATTTATTTATTTATTTTTTAGAGAGATTTTTGCTATAGGACACATGTGCTCACCAGAAAGACAGAAAGCAAGAAATCACCCCCCAGGGACAGTGGTCACAATACAGTCCCTTCTCTAGTCTTCTCTTGGGATGTTGGACATGCATGCACATGTGCCTGGTATGAGATTTAAGCCTCTGAGTCCAGGACTCGAACTGTGGTTGATTATATGGGAGTCCAGCGATGTAACCATTACGTCACCTGCCAATCCTTTCTTTTTCTTTCTTTCTTTTTTTTCCCCCCCTTTTTGGCTAAAGAAATATAATGGCTCCTATGCTATTTTCATTCCTTATTAAAACCCAACTGATCCCTTATCTGACTTATTTTAAGCCTAAGTTCATCCCTGTAAATGAGCTCCATGTAGTGGGGAGACAGTAACATACATCATTATAATTCAGTGTTTCCAGTACTGAACTAGAGGTGTCAGTTCCAGGAACAGAAGTGAAAGCATTGCTCCGGCCAGAGTTAAGTCACTCTTGACTCTTCTTGGTCACATCTCACATCTGGTCCTTGTCTCTGCCTTCAACATATATTCAGAATGCAGTCACCTGCCACCTGTACATACCCTCCCCCACCCCAGGCCAAGCAAAGTCCTTTTAATTGGGGTGATTACCTCTTTACTGGTCCTCTCCTTTTTTTCTGCCTTTCTCCCCTGACCTCCAACTTCCTTCCCCTGCTAGTTTTGTCAGTTCTCATTACAGCAATGGAGTGATCCTGTTACAACATAAATTATATCATGTAATTTGTTCAAAATTTCTGATAATCTGCCAGCTCACCCAATGTCAAAGCCACACCCTGTGAGGCCCTCTCCTTCTGCCCAGCACGGCTGCTGGGAGTTCATCTTCAGTTGTTCTCCTCCCATCGCTCTGCTCCAGCAACGTGGCCCCTTCCCTCAAGAAACATGGCAAACTCCTACTCCAGGGCCATTGCACTAGGTCTTCCTCCGTCGTGTTCTTCCCCAGGTAGCAGCATATTAGTTCCCGCCCTTCTTTGAGGTGTTTACTGAAATGTCACCTCCTCATGAAGGCTCACCCTGGGCACCTCATTTTTTTTTTATTGTTACTGTTAATTTGCTATAGGGCATGTGCACTCACCAGAGAGACAGAGAGGGAGGGAAAGTGAAAAAGGAGCCCCCCTCCCAGTTGAGATGATCACACCACAATCCTTTCTCCTCCATTCATCTCTTGAGATTTTTGGCATACATGCACATCATGTGCCTAGCGTGTTTTTCAAGCCACTATCTCTGGAACCCCAACAGTGCAATCAGCCACATGGAATCCAGTCACTTTTTTTTTTCAGTGTTTGTTTTTGTATGTAGTTTTTTCAAAAAATATTTATTTATTTATTTATTTATTTATGTATTTATTATTCATACAATCTATCACTATACATCATTTAGATCATAAAGAGACTACCCAGCAATGTACATACCTCAGTCCAGTCCAGTTGAGAACACTATACACATCCTCATCAACAGGTAATAAACCATATCTGGTTCCCACAAGTGTCTTCTCTATTTTTTCCCCAGATTTCCTTTC
>NW_006159674.1:3902836-3910697 GCF_000334495.1 Tupaia belangeri chinensis | reverse complement strand
GTCTCTAGAGTTCTTAATAAGTTTTATTGCTTTTATGTCCTCCAGGAATCCAGCCACATCACCAATACGCCACCCAGCTGTCCTGCCACACCTCATTTTTGATAGCAACATTTTTAATCTGCTTCCCACTATTTCTGTCATCTTTTCCTGCTTTATTTTCTAGCTGTCTCTTTTATATAGTGTTCTTATTTATTGTGTTAAAGAATATCGGAAAAACCTCCATACTCCTGCTTGGTTTTCATAAAAAATAAATAAATTTTAAAAACCTGTGACTTCACTTATTATAGATAAGGCTGCTTTTTTTCCTTTCTGCTAAGTTCCAGCCAATCACAGCAGCAAAGCTTCAGTCAGTCATAGGCATCGCACCTTTTAAACTGTGTAAAAGCAGACAAATTCGGCATGTAACCAACCCAAATTGTTTTCCTACCTCGTTCCTTCACTTCTGTTTTTGTACGTCACTTTCCTGTTCCTGTACACATCACTTTCCTTTTCTGGAACTTAAGTACTGTGTGACCACTAGGCTACCCGGAGTTGTTGGAAGTTCATCTGGCAAACCGCCCAATTGGAGTTGTGTTAAGATTTGCTCAGTTAAACTACACTAAATTAAATGGTCTGATGTTTTCTTTTAACAATTGTCTCTGTCCTCCACTAGAATGTAAGCACGACAAGTGTTTTAGACTATTATTGTGTTGCTCACAAAAATACCTGAAATGGGCGACTCATAAAAGCAGAGGTTTATTCAACTCATATTTTGGAGGTCCGGTACACGGGCCACGTCTGGAGAGCATCTTGCGAAGTCCTTGATTACATGGCTAGGGCAAGCGCTGAGCAGAGCAGCTGTCCGTCGGTCTCTCTCCTGTTCTGGTCTCATTTCCTCACCTTATGAATCCACCAGGAGTAGTGACCTGAATCCTAATCTCCTCCCAAAGGCTCCTCCTCTTAACACTATAAATAGATCAAGTGTTCCCCCTGTTAATCCCCTTTCAGTGACTCAACACGTGAATTTGGGGGAACATTTTCCAACTATTGCAGCAGGATAACCATGGCAGGGCAACAGTTTTGTGTCTTTTGCTAATCGCTCTATCTCCAGTGTCTACAAGAGTGCTGGTATAAGATGAGCTGTCAGTCACTGTTTCTGGAAGAAATTATTTGATGATTGCTTGTTAATATCGATAAGCAGCTTGACAAGTTCTGGTACCTTTATTGCTTCCAAGGACACTGCTAAGAAGCCTGAGTAAAGTCCCTTTCTCCCTGTGGTTGGATGATCTTCCTGGCTTACACAATCTAGTCTCAGAAGAGTGAGGGAGGTCAGTCCCAGAGGCCTCCCATGTGGCATTCGAGCTGACCCCAAGGTTTTCTTCTGTTTACAGCAGTTCTTGTCTCAGGACAAAACATTAAAAGTAAAGGAAGGAAGTTCCTCAGTCCTTTAGCTTCAGGGAAAAACCAAAAAGGAATGGAAAAGAGAGGTAGAATTGGGAGGGAATTTATGGCCACATTTCACCTTCTCCTGTTAAGCATTCTTTGTTGTCAATACTTTCTGTGTTCATTGACCAGGAGTTAAATGGGAGTGTTTAAGCTGTTTCTCTTAATAAATGAATTGTGCTTCACCCAATTTCACCTTCATTCGGCTTCTGCTAAAGGTTGTGTGAAGTGTAAGAATATGCGAAAGGGAGCATAGTTTGCCAAGTATAGACGTTGGGATATCAAGTGAAAAATAGCCGGACATCCTTGGATGGCAACCCAGTCTTCTCTGGTAGGCCCGTTGCCCCCTGAGATATATGTACAATGATGGCAGACACGACCAATGTGAAGATTCCAGTGTTACCTATCTTAGAGTTTGGGGCATTGGTGGGATGTTGATGTGGCTTCCCTGTACTTAAGAGTGTGTTGCTTTGGCCCCATTTTTGGAGGGTGGGGGAAGGGCTGGTTTAAAATGGAGCTTCCTGCTAGACATGCAGTTAAAGGCTTGGAAGAAAGAGCTGCACATGCTAATCACTCCCAAATCTGGATATATTTCAGGGTGTTTTGACAGTTTTCCCCACATAACATCTGTACTTAAGAAGCTTCACTGCTATTGGTAAAGTATTGGCTTGATTTCTCTGCTCACATCCAGGGCACTGCATGGTTCTGCCCTGCTCTCCCAGATCCCCGTCAGGTGCTCCCCTATGGGCCTCTCCATCCTCCATGAGTATGAGCTTACACAGTCATTCATCCCAGGTGCACCATCACTGATAACTCCCTCTGCATCTCATACACACTGGGCTGCTCCCCTACTAAAATCTTCCAAAGCCACATGTTACACATTCCTCTTCTCCGCCATGCTCCCAGCTGTTTTGTGCTGTTTTGATCTGTCTGTTTGCATAGCACTGTCAGACTATATGCATGAAAGGTGTGTTGTCAACATGAATGATTTTGACAATGTTTCTGTAAAGAACCTGCCTCGGTTATCAGTGGACAGAAAGAAGCTTGACGCTCCAATGGTGGATGGGGGTCAGGCTCTTACTTGAATCTTTGCCAGAGGGGACTTGTGTACATTGGCAAAGAAAAGACGCCCATTAAAATGTGACCAGGATCTCTGTCAATGTAAAGGAGATGGGAGTCTCTACTAACAAATGATGACAGAAGACAGTGGTGCTATATAAGAGGTGGGAGCCTACCATGGGACAGAAGTACAAATGTACATTATAAAGAAGATTCTTTTAAGCAAAACTTAGGTTAATCTAATCGTTACTTTTTCTTAGTCACCAGCTTTAGTTTAGAAAGAGGTTCGTTCAACCGGAAGTGGCACATTGGAAAAGGGCACTTGGCTGTCCCACTCACCTCTTCCTGGAGGACTACATAGGATCCGCTATTCTTGGCGTTGCCCAACAAGTTGGCCCAAACTGATGCTCTTCAATAAAGTATGATTTCAGAATTACTTTTTCACTTAACCAGATAAGAAAGCCGAACACCCATAACTCTTCTGCTGGACGATAGTGGCAAAGTAGCTGGAACTCGAAAAGGGAAGACAAACTAAGGAGACAGAAAGCACTTTTTTGTGGTAGGACAGAACTTAGAAAATTCATTCCTAACAATAAAAGTACAATACTGAATATCCATTTCAAACATTGCTTCAAAGGATGGATTTGATAATTCAGATTGGAGAAATAGTTTTGCTTCTGGTTGCTTCTCCAATCTTTTCCCACCAACTTTCTGTATTTTATTGTAGATGTTAGATAGACAAACTTTGAGAACATGTGTGGTATTTGTTATTCAGAGTCTAGCTCAGGCCAAGATAAGTGGGTATGATGCACATTTTTCCGATTTTTTTTAATAATCCTCCAACGAAGATTGGACCCAACTTTGCCTGCACTCCTTATGTTATCCAAACAGCTTTGCCAATCTTCACATGCTATCTTTGGCGAGAGTTCCCTTGAAAGATAACTGGAAATATGCTTTTTTGTTTGTTTAATATCTAAAGAAAAACTGATACAACTGAGGTTGGCTTTATCAGCTCAAACATTTTTGGATGACTTGGTCTTTCCCTGATCCCCTCACATTCCCTGTGAAATTGGAGATTCCCCATTGTTTAAACACATTGATTTAGTTTGAACTGTTTTTTACTTAACTAGTCAAAACAGTATTTCATGGGCATTACTTGATGTGTTCAAATACCCAGGTGGAACTTTTATATTGATATTTTTCCCTTAAAAACAAGAAATCATATCTTTCTCCAAAAAACAAACATTCCATTGGCAAGCAGCTAAAACCACACACCCTAAATCCTTTGTAATGCTAGTTTTCTCTAATAAGGTCACTTGGCCCACAAAAAAGTTTTGATGAATATAAACAGTCCAAGCCTCTTTCTACCTTTTCTCGATATTCAGTTTCTAATGTTTAGAGTCTCGTCTACCCTGTGCTTTGCCTTTGCATTCTCAGATTGTTGTACTTTCTACCCCAAATAGCTGTACAATTCCATTTAAATCCTATCCATTTTTTTTTACAGCTGAAATAGGACCCCTGAGGTCATTTCTAGACTAATCCCACTGCCCAGAATGTGAGAATGTCCTCATCACACTCTCTCCTCCGATTATTTTTAAACCCATTCTTCAAAGTAAAAAAAAAAAAAAAAGGCAAGGAACAGAGCCATAGGAGCAGAAATGCTAGAACTTGCCTTTTTCTTTTCATCTTTCATAGGAATGGCGTTTTTAAACAACAGCTTATGTCAGACATTGAACAGACTCCACATGGGAATGAATGTTTTGATTAAAAGTTATTAAATATCTCTAGTTCCTTGGAATTCTGCCTGAAGCTAGAGATATTCTTAGCTGCAGGTCTTGTGCCTTCTTTGACTAGATAGAAAAATGGCTCAAAATCTAGAAAGAATAAATGGTGCTCTTAAAATAGTTACTGATTGTATCGGTGTTTGTATCACAGGCAGTCCTGATGCATTGAGAATTAGGAATTAGAAAAGAATGCTGGTGATGAGAAATGTGTTAAAGGAGCATCTTTCCATAGCTCTATCATTTCCACGGATTCTCAGCCTTTTGGTTAAAATCAAGTTTAGGGTTCTATCTTCATAAGATGGATCTTAGGAAGAGAATTCTGCACAGTCTGTATATAAAGTTTCTTAACTTGCATTTGTGTTTAGTTCAGCAAGAGTTAAACAAAACGCATTTAAGTAAGTTGGTAGTTAAAATATGATCTGATTTTTTAAAATGCTTTCCATGTAAAATAATGGAGACAGACTCTTTTAGCACCTAAATGTGAATGTGAAAGGGAAAAGAAAAATGTTATTCCAAGATACAAGTAGAATTTTGACTCAATCAATTATTTTCATTTCAGAGGTAGTATTACTCTCATACATTCTCTTGTATTTAAATATCAGCGTTATGAGGCAAAATATTTACAGAGAATCGATTTATTTTTCCAGCTTTCCAACGGCATTTCATGCATTTAGATATTGATGCGACATAGTTAGAGGTTGGGCCCTCCGGACCTGTATTGTGTGATAGCATTGTGCTACTGTCATCACAAGATTCCATTTTTTCCAACCCCCAAGGTCCTGTCTGTACTTGTTTACAGGTCATCTGGATAGTAACTAGTATGTGTTCAATGGCTTGAGTGTTATCACAGTAACCTTGGCAACCAAGCTAGCTCTGATTTCAAAACCTCACATGCTGTATCATAAAATTAGATAACAGAATTGACATTTAGCTACATGTCTGTCATATAAATTAAGCTCTGAGAATGATTTCCTTTATAGTCATGTGCCTTCATATGGAAATAGAAGGCACCAATTAGGACAATTTGATACAAATACATGCTTTTCCACCTTTAGGTGCTATGCATAGTCCCTCATTCTTTCTCTGTGATATCGAACCTCAGATATTGCCATCCTATTCTCACTGTGCCAAAATTCCCGGTGACTTTATTTCATGATCAGGACAAAGCTCATAGCAAAGCTTCGTCAGATACCCGATATAAATAGGATTATGAATAATAGAAAACTCAACCTGTAAAAAAATGTAAAATTCAAAGCATTCTTGGCTTTACTGGATACTGTTACTTATGCTGATTGGAAGTGAGACTGAGCACAGAATATTCCACTAACTAAATCAGAATCCCAAAGACAAGACATGCTTTCCTTTCATTTATAAATTTATGCATATTTTTACACATATTATCCTAGCATCCAAGAATGTTTGATAATATCTTTATTTCAAGGAGATTCTAAACATGCAGATTAATACAGTCATCTACTATGAGTCCTAGGCTCTCTTTTATAAATTGGAAATATTTTAATCTTGAGATTTTTCCCCTATATTTTCTGTAGTGTGGTGCAGTTTTCCTCAGATATAAATTTAAAGACTCAACTTGTGAATTACATTTAATCTAAGCACCCTGCAGTTTTCTGCATTGCAAATGATTATTTTTAGAAATTTTATGGTGGTCTGCATATATTTGTTTGTCTTCATTGATATGTAGCGGAGAAAGCTCATTAATGATTTAAAAAGAAAGTGTTTTGATTCATCAACTTGATTCTTCTCATTACATAAACAATAAAGGCAATATTAACATCTAATAAAATCGTAAGTGTTTATTTCTGAATTTAGGTGCGAGACAGTCTTGTATCCGTAGGCATAACTTTTCCTATTCTCTATATTCTTCTGCCTCAATGTTTTGAAAGTCGTCATTCAGCATTTTTAACCTAGAATGATGGTTAAAAATTCCCATTAAAGACCACTTTTAGCAGCTGCCCATCAAATACCATGGTTGAACAACCGTCTTGTAAAACAGATCTTTGCCTTCTAGAATGGTAAGTTGTTATGTAAAAGTAGAAGACATTTACATCAAAATTGACTAGAGCACTTTTTCTTCTCCCGGTATACTTGCTATATGTCACATATAACATTTGAGAAACCAGCTTCCAATATTTTCTCTTCGTATTAGCCATCCAGCCAATTCTTGCCCAGATGTATGTTAAATCCTGCCTTCTTGCCTTATACCTACTAGATGCAAAACTCCCACAAATTCAGGATTTTTCTTTTCAGAAACAGATAAGTGGCCACGTTCTCTACCTATGTTCATTAAGTGGGAAGAAGGGCAGAAATCCTTCTGTGTATTTGCTGACTCTGTGCAGCAAATACTTGTTACACTTTCAGTAATGTTCAAACTGTTTGCTTTATCTCATTGGGTTGAGTCATCATCACCTTTATGTTTACACCAGTAAAGGGTAGTCTTTATTCTTTTCTTTTATCTTGAAACTATTTCTTGCGATGAACAGAAATAGTTCAGCATGTTGTGGTTCTAGGACTGAGAGAGATTTGGGTGACCATCTCCATTGTAAAATATCGTCATTGGAAACTTCGATGCACAAGCATTCTGTGGCGTGATATGGAAATGAACCCTTAGGCTATGTCGATGCTGGAATGTGGGGGCTTAGGCTGTTTGCATGACTTTGAGGCGTGTTTTAGTATCTGGGTTTTTTTTTTTTAATTATGATATGATAGGGCATAGATGGGTTGGAGGGAGAGAGGGGGGAGGAACTATTGGTGAAAAAAAAATACTAAGTTAAAAGGCAATTTGAGCTCCTTTTGTGATTTCCTTTTAGGTCCGATGTTGTGGTCCTCTGTTTTTCGATTGCCAATCCCAATTCCCTAAATCATGTGAAAACCATGTGGTATCAAGAAATCAAGCACTTTTGCCCTCGTACACCTGTTGTCCTCGTTGGCTGCCAGCTAGACCTCCGCTATGCCGATCTTGAAGCTGTTAACCGAGCCAGGCGTCCTTTAGCAAGGTAAGTAAGCCAAAGGACTCTGTGTTTCTTTGCACCAGCCAAATTAAAATTTAGAGGTAGCAGGTGTCTCTTTAGCTCAGCATTCTGTTCTTCAGTGGTTCTGGGATCCCAGCAACCAGCCACATACTTTAAGTCAGCCTATTACTCACAAGGGGTGCACTGTGACCCCGTCTCATGCTCACCATCATCTCTTATGTCAAAACTCATTTTTGTAAAATGGTGGGCCAGTGCTTGAAGCAAAATTCTCTAATTGTGAATGGTATGTATAAAGGTGCTTTGAAATTTGTAAAACATTAGACAAATTGTTAGCTACCCATAACGTCACTCTTGAAATTATGATTATAATAATTACACTCACCGTGATCAACCATAATTCTTGGCCACAGGGAAGATCTATATATATATATATCCAAGTATTTTTAACCTTCTTCATATTCATCAGTTAAACCTGTAAACCTGTAAATTTTCCTCAAGATAATACTGTCCATTTTTAAAACTCATTTCAACTTGTAATTGCCAAAAAAAAAAAAAAAAAAAAAAAAACAAAAAAAAAAAAAAAAAAAAAAAAAAAAAAAAACTCCT
>NW_006159674.1:3899960-3902826 GCF_000334495.1 Tupaia belangeri chinensis | reverse complement strand
TTGAACTTGTAATTGCAAAAAAAAAAAAAAAACAAGAAAGAAAAAGAAGAAAGAAAGAACAAGAAACTCCTTTATAAAAATATTTCTAGTGGTGGCCCAGCAGGTGGCATGGTGGTTAAGGTACTGGACTCCCATGTGGTTGACCACAATTTGAATCCCAGATCTGATGGCTTGCTTCCTCACTTTCTTTCTCTCCCTTTCTCTCTCTGTCTGTCTCTGCTGAGCACACATGCCCTATACCAAATTAAATAATAATGATTAAAAAATTAATCTTTAAGAAATATTTCTAGTGGTTGTATTTCTAACATGTCACAAATTCAAAATACAACATGAAGTACGATTTGTTTCAGTATGTATAAAGTAGATACCAATATTGGAGAGAAATAAGTTTTTATAAACCTGTGTTCTCTCAAATTACATTCATAAAAGAGAATTTCATGTGGTTTTTTGGTGTCTGTATTTTTTGCTTTTCCAAATCTTTGACAATAACACCTTTCTTTGCTGTTTGCCTAATGAACTTGTCACAAAATGTTATATAGACACAGGATTTTATGCTCTCACAGCAAAAGCAAATGGTACTGTGGCTAGACAATTTCTAATGTTCTAACTATGCATAGATCTTATGCACCTAGGAAGTGCATAAAATTTATAAAGACATTTCACATTCAATTTTCACATTCCTTCCATTCTTAAATGCATAGAACAGTGGACTAGGAACTGCATATAGGGACTCAAATGGAGTGAAAGAAGACCCAGTGGATGCCAGACTGTCCCTGGGCTCGGGGACTTCCTGGATAGAAGAGGTTCTGATCATCAGGCCTCCAACTAGGATGTGTGGAGGACTGGAGGAGAGCTGTAGAACTGTGGAGGAGACTGGAGGGGTCAGTGCCTTCTGTAGAGCAACTGAGATACTATTTCATGAGAGTGTTGGTTGGTACGTGAGCTGAGTCTTAAAGAGTTTCATCAGTTCATAAATTTCAAAACAGTTCTAAGAACAGGAAACACAGCATGCTGGCCAGAGCAATTTTTTTGTTTTTGTTTTTGTTTTTTTTGAGAGATTTTTGCTATAGGACGCATGTGCTCGCCAGACAGAGAGAGACAGAGAGACAGAAAGTGAGAAATCACCCCCCAGGGGGGGATGGTCACGCCGCAATCCCTTCTCCTCCATTCTCCTCTCGGGATCTTGGGCACACACGCACAGGTGTCTGGCGTGAGTTTTAAGCTACCGGGTCGAGGACACGAACCACGGTCAACTACGTGGGAGTCCAGCAACACAGCCATAACGCTAACTGCTGGTTCCCTGCCAGAGCAATTCTTGAAGTTCAACCTTCTTTCCTGCACTTCTCCTTTGCCAGCCCTCTAACTTCTCCTCTTTTCCACCCAGGTCCTCAAATTCAAATTCCAGTATCACCTCTTTTCTCCTAAGACCCAGGGCCTGTCATATGCATGGCCTTTGGTGTTGAATACCAAATATTTATTTAAGAAGATCAATTCCTGGAAACAGCAGATGGCATCATGGTTACATCACTGGACTCCCGCATGGCTGACCTCAGTTCAAGTCCCAGACTTGGTGGCTCGAAACTCACACTGGGCATGTGTGCATGCATGCCAAGAGATCAGGAGGAGAGTGGAGGAGAAGGGATTTCAGTGTGGCCATCCTCTACCCCAGGGAGTGATTTCTCACTTTCCCTCTCACTGTCTCTGCCTCTCTCTCTCTTGTGAGCATACATGTGCCATGACAAAAACCTCTTAAAAAAAAGAGAGAGAGAGCATTGTTTCCTAGGAGTATGTCTCAGAATCAAGTGTGTTTGTGAAGAGTGTAACGCCACATCACACGTGCTTGTGTTCTAGAATCCTGTTCCTTTCCCATGGTTATTTCATAACCAGGGCCCTGTGCTGTTTATATGGCTTCCAAAAATTTGAACTCCCTGGGCCTTGAGTGCTAACCTAAAGGATGCGGACTTTATTCAATGGGCTTTCTGGAATCAGAGAAAATTAAAACAGGATTGCCCCCAAGTCATACTTGCTTTATGTAAGTGATGAGGACTGAGGGCTAAAATGCAGAGAGTGTGAAGTAAGACCACCTAAGAAGATCATTGCACCAGAGCGAGTAACAAAAAGTAACAGGTGATGAAGGCCTGACCAAGAGACTGGAGGAAAAAGAAAGGGAGAAATATGAGAGGGAGTCCATGAATCCGAGAGGGGAGACTTAATGAGTTACTGGATGTGGATTATTTAACTAAGAATGGGCAAGTCCAGACTAAATATCTTCTCAGCAATTTGCAAATGTGATCTTAGACATACTCTTTACACTTTCATCTTCACTTTCCTCAGAATAGAGAACAAAAACCACCTCATAGGATTATTGAGAGGCTCAAAAATATAGATAAATAGATATAGATAGATGCATTTTAAAGTTACAAAGCAACATTTAAACATAGATGATGTTGATAATAAAGATGATGATGATAAAAGATGCTGACAATGGTGACATCTAACAATTAGCAAGCATTTACTGTGGACCAAGTACTCTGCTAAACACATCATCTTATTTAAGCCTTTCAGTAGTCCTTTATGATATTGATACTTGTTACTATCACTCCTATTTTACAGATGGAAAAACCAAGGCTGAAAGAGGTTAAGTAACTAGCCTTTGATCAAACAGCTAGGCAAAAGCTGATACTAACCCAACTATTCAGTTCCTACTTAGAAGCACTTGTTTTTCCTGAATTCATCACTCCTTTATATCTGAAAAGCTTGAGGGTGGTAATTTTTTCAAGAACTTTAGTAAAATCCTGAATAGGATTTCAAATGTATAATTCCGTTGAGTGCTTAGGCAGACCCTAGTTGCTAATTTGGTTATTTA
>NW_006159674.1:3894270-3899929 GCF_000334495.1 Tupaia belangeri chinensis | reverse complement strand
CCCTAAAATAAGGCCGACTGTAACTTGTACAATGTTCTATTTCAGGCCCATAAAGAGAGGAGATATTTTGCCCCCAGAGAAAGGCCGAGAGGTGGCGAAGGAGCTCGGCATACCGTACTACGAGACAAGCGTGTTCGATCAGTTTGGAATCAAGGACGTGTTTGACAATGCGATCCGAGCAGCTCTGATTTCCCGCCGGCACCTGCAGTTCTGGAAATCACACTTAAAGAAAGTTCAGAAACCTTTACTTCAGGCACCCTGCCTACCTCCAAAAGCCCCTCCTCCGGTCATCAAAATTCCAGAGTGTCCTTCCACGGGGACGAACGAAGCTGCCTGTTTACTGGACAATCCTCTGTGTGCCGATGTCCTTTTCATCCTGCAGGACCAGGAACCCATCTTTGCACATCGAATTTACCTTGCTACCTCTTCTTCCAAATTTTACGACCTTTTTTTAATGGAATGTGAAGAATCCCCAAACTGGGGGGAAGGCGCTTGTGAGAAAGAGAAGCAGAGCAGAGATGTCTTGGGACGGACGTTGAGTCTTGATCCAGATGAGGAAAGGGAAGAAGGCTCCCCTAGGACACCTCAGGCTGACCAGTGGAAGTCCTCAAGCAAGAACCTGCTGGAAACCGTGGGGCCGGAAGCCGAGGGCTCAGCCCCCGAGGCGGCACAGACTCTGTCAGGCTGGAGCAAGGGCTTTATTGGCATGCACAAGGAGATGCAAGTCAATCCCATTTCAAAGCGGATGGGCCCCGTGACTGTGGTCAGGATGGACTCCTCCGTCCAGCCAGGACCCTTCCGGACCTTGCTCCGATTTCTTTATACAGGGCAACTGGATGAAAAGGAAAAGGATTTGGTGGGCCTGGCTCAGATCGCTGAGGTCCTAGAGATGTTTGATTTGAGGATGATGGTAGAAAACATCATGAACAAGGAAGCCTTCATGAACCAGGAGATTACGAAAGCTTTTCATGTCAGGAAAGCCAATCGGATAAAAGAGTGCCTCAGCAAGGGGACGTTCTCAGGTGAGTGGGGCTTGGGCAGAGCCATTGGTACCTGTGATTGTGTTTTATCAAACAGGAGCAGGGGAAAGCATAAACATAGCTAACATTATAAGGGCTTATTTTTTCATATCCTTTTTTTTAATTTTTAAATTTTTTTTTTGCCACAAGATGCATGTGTTCACCCAGAGAGAAACAGGGACAGAGAGAGAGAAAGTGAGAATACCCCCACCCCATCCCCAGGGGGATGGATGGCCACACTGCAGTCCCTTCTCCGTTCTGCTCTTAGAATTTTGGGCACACACACATATTTTTCAAGGCGCTTGTCCAAGACTTGAACCACGGTCAGCCATGTGGGAATCCAGCATCTTAACCACCATGCTACCTGCTGGCCCCTTCATGTACCATTTTAAGCTGTAGATATATATTTTTTTTACATTTATGTATTTATTTATTTGCAGTGATTTTCAAACTGCTGGGTCCAGGATTCAAATCACAGTTGGCCATTTGGGAATCCAGTGCCTTAACCACCATGCCACCTGCTGGCCCCAAGCTATAGATATTAATTTACTTGATTCTCATCAGGCTGGAAGGATCAGATGATTACTCTCTCCATTTTGCAAATGGGGAAACCAAGGGATAGAGGGACTAGGTAACTTTCCCACAGCCACACAGGTAATAATGGTAGAGCCAGGATTTGAACCTAAGATTTTGTGGCTACAGAAACATGTTCCCAAAACCACCATGGGACCACATTGCTCCTCAAGATATGTCAAGGACCCTGAGCCTATCTCCCATCAGCTCGATGTTCAGGAACCATTCCTTGCCCAGATCCAGTCTCCATTGACCCTTCAGCTCTTGCCCAGGACAAAAGTCAGTGACCTCTGCTCCTCAGGCCATTGAGGTCCTTGAGGCAATTTTGGTGGCCCTCTACTTTCTTGCAAGAGGTGTCTCGTGTGTTTCTAGCCCCTCTTTCTTGTCCTCACTCCTTGGCCCCGCCATCCATTTTTTCTTGCCCCTCCTGTCTCTCTGATTGCTATGCTGTATGCCACCCACCACACCCTTCTGTAGTCGCTTAAGCACACTGTGGCCTGCATCCACTAAGGGCTACTGACTCACACCCGTACTGTCTTACACACGTGTACCCTTTTTGTTTGGAAATCATCCTGAGTGTGCGTGAGGTGTGCATATATGTGTATATGTATGTGTGTCTTTTATTGCCTACTTGCCTTCTGTTTATATGGATACTTCTGTTTGTGTGTTTATCTTTCATAATCCCTGCCATGATACTACATATTTAGTAAGTAGTTACTGAGTCTGTCCATAATCTCAAAGCTTATGAGTAATGTTTACTCCAGTCAGTGACCATCATGGTACAGGAGGGGTTGTGAAAGTTAATGAAAAGAAAATCTTACAAACCCGCAGTAAATTAAATGGACCTTAAGCAATGTTAATTAAATCACCCTCTCCTCACTGCAAAGACCAATAACCAAATACAGGGTGGGAGCTTCAGTAGGATTCAGTTTTTTAAAAAAAGTATGAACTATAATGATATAATACAGGGATAATTGGAGACATTTTATTATAAACTAGGGTAGAGAACATTAGGAAATTATTTTTCACTTTCTCAGGTGTAACAATGGTATGGTTATTTGGGAGAACATTCTTGTTTTTAGAAAATTCATGATAGAAACAATGTGTCCTACTCTGTTTAAAAAAAGTCTACACACATATATAAAAATACACCTACAGCTAAAGAAAACAGAAAAATTGTGTTAACAGTGGACAA
Organism: Tupaia belangeri chinensis; assembly: GCF_000334495.1. Taxonomy (NCBI): domain Eukaryota; kingdom Metazoa; phylum Chordata; class Mammalia; order Scandentia; family Tupaiidae; genus Tupaia; species Tupaia belangeri. The sequence continues at coordinate 3,897,142 of NW_006159674.1, read as the reverse complement.
ATGAGTGAACATTGTACTATTCTTTCCACTGTTCTATGTATTTAAAATATTCATAATAAGGAGGGGAAAATATTCTTCTCCTTCTCTTTACTTCAGAGAATATGTGTTGGGGCTTTATGTGTTATTTTAAATGCTTACTCAATGTGGGAATTGGATTTAGCGAAGGTGGAGGTTGACATAAAACCAGTAAAGATTTGGAGATGGGCCAGCCCATGCATGGCTTGGTGGCTAAAGCAACTGGATACCACTTGGCCAACCTCGCAATTCAGGTCCCAGACTAGGCATCTTGAAAAACATGCTCAGCACTTGTGTGTGTGTGCCCAGATCCCAAAGGGAGGGAGACATGGAGGAGAAGGGACTATAATGTGACTATGCCCCATGGGTGTACTTTCTCACTTTCCCCTCTCTCCCTGTCTCTGTCTCTCTCCAGGGAGTGCACACACCCTCTGGAAGATTTTAAAAAACAATAGTAATAAATGGGCTAGCAGGTGGCGTGGAGGTTAAAGGCTCTGGATTCCCACATGGCCAACCATGGTTCGAGTCCCGGTCCTGGCAGCTTGCTTTCTCATTTTTCCTTTCTCTCTCTCTGTCTCTGTCTGGTCAAATTTAAAAATAACAATAACAAATGGAATTAAATAAATATTTTTTTTTTTTGGAGAGGTTGTCGCTATAGGGCGCGTGCGCTCGCCAGAAAGACAGAGAGAGAGAGAGAGAAAGCAAGAAATCACCCCCCAGGGGGGATGGCCACACCGCAATCCCTTCTCCTCCATTCTCCTCTCGGGATCTTGGGCACGCATGCACATGCGCCCAGCGTGAGTTTAAGTTGCCGGGTCCAGGACTTGAACCGTGGTCAACTACGTGGGAGTCCAGCGACATAGCCATTATGCTAACTGCTGGTCCCAATAAATAATTCTTTTAAAATAATCATAATAAAGATATGGAGGAGAGAATGAGAGTGACGCAGGTTGCTGGATACAAGAGGAGCAGAGCCTTGGTTTAAGCTGTCATGAGTCTGATTCGCAGTTATGTTCCCTCACTCCCTTGGCAGACGTAACATTTCAGCTGGATGACGGAGCCATCAGTGCCCACAAGCCGCTGCTGATCTGTAGCTGTGAGTGGATGGCAGCCATGTTCGGGGGGTCGTTTGTAGAAAGCGCCAACAGTGAGGTACGTGCCTTCCTAAAAGCCTCCTGGCGTCTTTGTGAATGTGCAGTTGCACGTGTGTTTGTATAAAGTACGTAACTAGTTGGATGACTTCAATTCTTTAACTGCTTCCATGAAATAGTTCCTTAGGCAGTGCTTGAGAGTTAGCACACCTTGTGATTATGAGAAGCTATTGCTTATTGGTCCCTTGGGTGACAGTGCCTGGGTGACCTATGTTCGGCATCTCCTTTCATCCTCACAGCTCTCCTCCTTGAAGACACGGTCAGCTATACTTGTTAGCCAGTGTCAACACAGGCAGGGTGCGATCAGAATAGACCATGAGGGGGCAGAGATTGTCTTCCAGAAGTTCTTCAGTCACCTAAGTCCTGGGCTCATTCCTACCTCTAACCAGACAGGGGACCTTGAGAAGCTGCATCCTTGCGCCTCAGTCTTCTCATCTTGATGAGGGGTACATTAGATTGTCCTTGAGCTCTCTGAGCTACAGCACTCCCTAAAGCTCTGCCCTGACTCCCCTGCCCATGTTGAGGGGATATCAGAGTTTGTTAACTGTGGGGAAACAGGACTGGAGCAAATGGTGACTCCTCTGAACATGCCTCTCCCAGTCCCGAGGTCGAGTAGGACAGCTGGTTCGCTTGTCAACTGCTGGCCCTATCTCCAAAGGAAGGCCATTCTTAGAGTACAGCCAATAGTGTCTCCAGGACCCCGTGTCTGTTTACAATACACTCTATTGGAACAGGAAACATTTTTAAAAATCCAATCAGGCACTTCTAACTTCAGAAGTGAGCAAGCATTTTGTTGCATGTTTGCAAGGATTTTTTAATATCTTTTTTAAAGAAACATGGGGGCACCCCATCAAGCTTATTGTCCTAAGAGGCTTGCTTTGCTAATCTCAGCATCTCTCCAATTTTTTTAAGAAATTCAGAAAACAATAGCTAACTTTTCAAAAGGGGTGCTCACTGGGGAAATCTGAGCACTCCCATTGTGACCCAGGAGCCTGAATTTCCGTCCCCAAATGGGAAACAGAATCCTAGAATCACAAGCTGAGCTGAGGGGGCTGAGGCTGGGAAGGTCACTAGGCCACCCTCCTGCTTCCAGAACAAACTGCAGCTGCTCCTAAATCAACCCCCACCTAAGGGCTATCTGCTGTGTGGGGAAGGGACATTAGAATTATCCCGATGACCTCTTCTAGTGTCTGACAGCCTCTGGATTGTCCATTGAAACTCGCTGAGGTCTCACCTATGCATTCCAAGGTGTTTTGGAGCATCTTTACTGAGACGACTGCAGAATGGAGGCGGCCACACAGATTAGGGACAGTGGAACTCAAATTGCAACTCCTCCACTTATGAGCTGTGTGGCCTTAGGCATGTAGCTTACCCTTTCTGAGCTTCAGTCTTCCCGTCTGGTAAACATATCACCTCTGGTGTGGCTATCAGCTGTTTAAACGTCAATGCTTGCCAAGCACCTCGTAAGCATTAAGCAAGCGGTAGCAGCTGCTAGTATTTTGATGTTGGTGGTGATGATATTCTTTCCCTCTTTCTTTTTTCCAAAGAATTATTTATGTATTTAATTTTGTTGTTGTTATTTGGTAATTTGACCAGAGAAAGACAAAGACAGAGAGAAAGTGAGAAAACAAGCCATCAGGTCCAGGACTTGAACCACAGTCGGCCATGTGGGAATCCAGCGCCTTAACCACCACGCCACCTGCTGG
>NW_006159674.1:3889541-3894239 GCF_000334495.1 Tupaia belangeri chinensis | reverse complement strand
CCCTCTACCACCAGGAAAAATTAGGGTAACTACTGATCAGTAAAACCTAATCCAATGGCACTTTACAGTCTTCAGTAATTTACATAAAGAGGCGGAGGCTTGCTCCCCTTCTTTCCCAGCTCACCGAAATGCCTGCTGATGGTGCAGTAGAGGCCTGCTGTGAACAGCAGAGAGGAGTTGATCAAGGTCAGGATCCCAAGCACAAAGGGACACTGTCAGAGCTGACCTCACCAATGCTAATCCCCTTTATCCCTTCCCAGAATGGACTATAATCGTGTCCAGATTAAAATGTAGAGCAGAGGTGACCAAAACAAAAACTTGGCGGTGAATGTGAATGCACATGCATACAGTTGTTTAATAGCCTCTTCTGGAAGGGCCCTCCTGTTTAACACACCCTCCTGGAAGGACTAGGTTTACTCACCATTTAGAGCTGGAGCTGAGGCTAATAGTTATGTATGGACTCAACCCAGCTCAAAAGACAAAGACCGTGGAGCCAAGCAAGCACCTGAAGGTCTATGCCAAAATTCCTTCAGTCAGTATATTAAGAATGCCATGAGCTGGGAGCAGCAGATGGTATAGTGGTTATATCGCTGGACTCCCAGGTAGTCGACAGAGGTTCCAGTCCCTGACCCAGTGATTTGGGGCTCATACTGGGCATGTGTGCATGAGTGCCCAAAAATCCCAAAAGGAGAATGGAGAAGGGATTGTAGCATGGCCATCCTCCATCTGGGGGGGCGGGGAGAAGGAATCTCTCACTTTCTGTCTCTCTGTCTCTTTCAGTCTCTTTGACAAGCACACACTCCCTATAGCAAAAATCTCTCCAAAAAAAAAAAAAAAATAGAATGCCATGAACTGTTAATGTCCCCACCTTGTCCTATCCCTTCTCTTTATTTTCCAAGTAGAGCATCCTATAGTAGTTATGAACTCACCTCAGCTTGACCTTGGGCAGGTGATTGACCCTCTCCAAACCTCATCTGTATGATGGAAATAACAAGAGAACCTTCTTCAGAGGGCAGATAAGGAATGACAGTGCTTGTGTGAAGTACTGAATTTGGTGCCTGAAAAATACAAAAGGTCCATAAATGTTAGTGACTGTTATCATAGAATATTCTTGTTAAATGATTTCCAGGAAGGGTTAAAGGTCTTTGTCCCTGAAAGCCCTAAATTAAAAAGCCACTAATTCCCTTTCTTAACTAGAAGGGTATGATAGAGGTAGTTTTAGGTGAAAAAGCACTCAGCTAAACACTCAATAAATGCGCCAGGATTAACCGAGAGGTCCAACTTCACACTTGGGATTTGGCCTCTCTAGGCCACTTTTTATCTCTTTATTGTCTTGGGAAAATCTGAAAATCTGACTTCCCCTCCACAATTCAGTCTTATTTTTACTTATTTAGTTATTTAGGCATTAACAGAGCACATGGACACTTTTTTTTTAAAGTTATGTATGGATATTTATAAAGTCTCCATCAATTTTACTTTAAGATTTTTTGTCATTTAATATTCAAGAAGACATTGTATTTTGCTTATATTTTTCTCCTTACTTTTAATGTTGCGGTAAGCATAATTCTCTCCCCAGAGGTACTCAGCAAGTGGTTCATTAAAAATGCATGCCCGAGTTGTAGTGAGCAGTGCTCCAGATCTAGAATTCTTTCTCATTCTCTATGAGACCATCTCTAATTATAAGCCTAATAGTCTGAGCTAATCTTTGCAATTAAAATTTTAAACCAACTAAACTGGAATATGGGACATTGTTTAAAGTAACATTATATTCTCTTTTGTAGTTTTTTTTTTCCCAGCTTCATCCAGCAAGTAGGATGCAAATGCTTCTTTTATTGATACAGCTTCATTTATATTACCGTTTAAGAGTACAGAAAGCTCCCTCTGTTGATATACAGTTCATTACAGATGTGGAACTCACAGAAACAGGCTTGGAAGTAGATGCTATTTAAAGGTTTTTCCTCTTCACTCCAGGTTTTGAAGAGATTCAGGTTACTTTTGCTTATTTAAGAAAATCAGCTGTGGGGGGGAAAAAAGATACATGTTCTGAAAGTGTTTTTAGTTCATCTCATTGATGGTTTCTTCTAAAGGTCCCTAACATTTTTGGCCAAAGAGTCATCACTTCAAAAAAATGTTAACATCCTATTAAGAGCAGGTCACGGGGGATTATAAATGTCAGAACACTCCAAGGACATGAGGAACATTAGGGCAGGGCTGCTCCCTGGAATCTGTCATCTCCTGCTGCCAAAAATAACTTCTTTTTATTTAGGATGTCCTCTTTGTTATTTATATTTCTAATTGTCATTTTTTTTTTTAAGCAATGACTTAGAACTTGCGTTTTCCCAAAAATGTGAAGGTAGTCCAGCCACAGAAGAGCAAGTGGTAGGGCACTGCTCTGGGAGGCTGAGGCCACATGAGAGCCCTGGGTTCAGTTCCCAGACCAACCTAAACAAGCTGGGCGCAGTGGTGCACTCCTGTAATCCTGGCTAGCTGGACTCCGGGGCAGAAGGATCACAGTAGGTGAAACCCTGTCAGAATTACCTAACTCCTCCCCCGTCCCTCTCCCCCGACCTCCTCCTCTTTGTATTCATATTTTAAAAAGAAAAAGCTAAAGTAATCTGAATATCTTCAAAACCCAGAGTCTCAATGAAGAGGGAAATAAACTTTAGATAACATCTATTCTAAATCCCTCCCATGTAATAGATGAAGAAACTGACAGTCAGAGATGGTTAGTGACTAATCAAAGGCGACAGACAATTTTAGCAACATATCCCTGGGCCTAGCCTAGACTTTTGCCCTGTCCTCCAAGGCACTGGTTTTATGAGCAGCAGACACTCCCACCTCAGAGAATAGGCATTCACAGGAAACTCTGGAATTTCTTTTATAGATAATTACTAGCATCTTACAGCATTTAGTCCTTTGTAAAATGTGGATCCTTTTACTATCCAAATGGTTCAAATTTTTAAAGTTGACAACCAAATTAACTTTTAGTTATCCAGAAAATTGCACTAATTCAAACATTATTCTAGAGAAATGAAATTTTCCCATGTTCATAAACCCAGAAAGCAGTTTGTATGGGTATCTATAAATAAATAGATACAGAGAATGGTCGGTATGAGATAAGTGCATATGTGTATAGACATACGTGCATGTAAGCATAAATGCAGGTATAATCAGTGTTAGATTCACTTGAATGACAATCACTCATATGTAGATACAGCTTGTTGGAGGGAAGAATAACATTCCAATATCTGTATTTTGCAGATGATCCAGCATGTACAAAGGCTTTCTTATTTTTAAATAATAAGAGCAGCAATAGTTTCTACTCATAGAGTTCTCTCTGTTGTAGAGGTTTTGCTCGAGACTTGAAATGATATCACCTGTCAGATGGTTGCTGGTAATGACCCATGTAGCTTACTGATGGACTCAAAACTGTTTTTTCACCAACCATGTGTAAAACAGGGAAGGAAGGAGGAAATTTCCTAGTATTTCTAGAAATTATTCTGGGCTTTTCTTATAATACATTAAGAAATAGCTCTACCTATCTGAAAGGCACTCACTCTCAGAGATGGCTGTTAGCTACACAGAATACTATAGAAGGTTCCTAAACAACCGAACTACACTAGAATGCATAGGCCTTAAGTCCCTTCTAGAAGCAGGACATAAAATATATATATATGAAGAGAGAGAAAGGAGTAATTATATATGTTACATAGTGTAATTATATATGATATATCCACATAACAATGTAATACAGATTAAGTTGTATGTAATATAAACATATCTATTTTTCTTTGTTATATGAAGACTTACGAGTACCAACCAGAGTTAAGGAGTGTATAACTATTCATCCTTTTGAATTCGAAGTCTCATTCTTAAAAACTGTTAGTGAAATACAATACTTTACCCTTCTGTAACCCAAACCTTTGCTCCCTTGCCATTAAGGGTTTCCAGTATACTATACAGCAATATTGAACATAGACTCGAGAATTGTACGCCCTGAATATAAGTCCCGGTCAATACATATTACCTCTGTGACCTTGGACGCCAGACTTAACATCATGAACCTCGATTCTTGGTTTATAAAATGGCAAAAAATAATAGTCTCTTCCTGTTCTGGTAGATATAAGGATCAAGTTCCATAATGCATGTGGAAGGCTTAGCACAGGGCCTGGTGCGTAGGAAGCCTTCACTGAAGGTTAATTTTCTAATCATCAATATTCCAATGGTAAACATAGTGGTACCATTTTATACTACTCCAGGGATTGTCTCAGAGTTAGCGATTTAAAGTAAAGAGTAGCTGCTACACAGTGTACTTCGCAGTTGAACCATACCCACCCTTCCAGAATTCCTCTTCCCAGGCTTTCCAGCAAATTCAGCATGCATTTACATGGACAACTTCAGATACTTGAGAGGGAGACTGGAGGTATCCTACAAACAATAATTCACCAAACTCAACCAATGGTTTCCTCAGATGTCCCACACATCATGAGTTATAGGGGGAAAAAATAATAGTGTATGTATCATGCTTGTATATACCGATAGAAAGTCCAAATCGAGCCAGACACTGTGGCAACCAGAGTGGTTGTTCATCCTCCGTTTTGACATCTGAGAGATCTGGGCTCTGTCATGTGTTGGCAAGTGTGGTTTGTCCCCCCTCCCCCCGCCAACACCTGTCATGTTGCTAGGAGATTTCTTTCC
>NW_006159674.1:3881291-3889295 GCF_000334495.1 Tupaia belangeri chinensis | reverse complement strand
TTCCCTACAATGGAGTATTAGAAGGTCCTTGGCAAGGAGGGCTCTAATGTTATCACACATTTACAGCCCATTTGTCTGATTTATAAGTCCAAACAGCCATTTAAAAATTCCAAATCAGGCTTTGTCAGGTGGCTCCACTCTTTTATCATCTACAAATCAAACTGGTATGTTTAAAACCATAAATACCGAATGACTTCTGTGTACAGCCTCAAAGCAGGTGTCTGAGCCTCGCCAGTATCGGGTCATGCTGTTGGGATATTTATAAGCAGCAGAGCCTGAAACTGGGCCCACTTCCGGCTTCCTTCAGCCAGGATTGAACTTTTCCTGTAACATTTCAGGTCTATCTCCCAAATATAAACAAGATGTCAATGCAAGCCGTATTGGATTATCTCTATACCAAGCAGTTGTCACCAAACTTGGACCTGGACCCACTGGAATTGATTGCCTTGGCGAACAGATTTTGCCTGCCACACTTGGTTGCGCTTGCAGGTAAGACTGATGACTCAGGGCCATGCAGTATCTGACTGTCATATTTATCAAAATCACATTTAAACAAAAATAAGATTTCTAGGGAATGAACATTATTTTTTTATCACCGAAAATTGGCCTGTCTTCTACAGGGTGACATGAACTCATCAAATGCATCAGAATTCCCAACTCAATTCAGCAGATACTTCTTAGATGCCCACTTTGTGGTAGGCCCCTGAGGAGACAGAAATTTAAAGATGAGGAAAGCATGACCTCTACCCTCTAGGCACACACGCTAGGTATGCTGAATCATTTGTGGCCTCACAATTCAAAATAAAGCTGTCAGCATTATCCCCATAATGTGTGCACAGACAGTCTTTAAGAAAAAGGCAGTAGACACAGTGGTTAAGAACAGGCTAGAGAGCCAGATTGCTTAGGTTCAAATCCCGGCTCCACCGTGGTCTGGCTGGATGACTGCCCTTTTCTTAGCCTTGGCTCTGCGTCTCTGCTTTTCCTCTCTTTATAATATTATTCTGCCATAAAGTTGTTATGAAGATGAAATGAGTTGAAATATATAAAGTCCTCAGAACAGTGTCTGGCACATAGTAAGCATTATGTAAGTGGTTTTCTTAAAGCTATTTTAGAAAATGTTCTGACATTGTCAAGTTCATTTTAGGAGAAAGAGAAAAAGGGAGACTTGGCTTAACTTCACAAAATTCCATGTATTATTTCTAGATTTGTTCAGTTGGTAGGCTGAAACAGGTCTATATAGGACATATGCATTTAAATAACATTTTTCTTACATTGAAACCTTCCGCTTCATTCATCTTGAGCAGTCTGGGTTTCAGCACTCTATTTAGTTGGCTCTTATTAAGCATGAAAGCAGAGACAGACAGTACCTGTCTTATTCACTGGCCTTCCCTTGCACACAGGAAAGTGCCTGAGCGTATTCGCTTCGCAATAATTATCTCTTGAAGAGTTGAGTGAAGATGAACGTATAAACAAACCAACCAGTCCTGTCTTTCTTCACTTCTTGGCAGTATTTTGAGACAGAAGATTAAATTCTCTGTCCTCCAGGTTCCTATTACACACAGCCAACCAGAGATCAAAGTCCTCTCTTCACCCTATTTCCTCCCCAATTAGATAAAAAGAGAGTGGAAGCGTTGCTATTAGTTTGTTTCATGTATGTGTTTTTTTAAACTCTTAGCCAATATACCTGAAGTCATAGACCCAAATGAGTGTACCACTTATTAAATACTAACTCCGGGAGGTCGCAGAGGGCAATTTCTTTTCTTTCCCTTTTTTTTTTTTTCCAGAAATATGAGTTTTGATCCATTTAGCTATCCACGGGTTTTTCAAGCATTTGTCCTTCAAGGATAAATTTGATTTTTTTTTTTTTTGAAATGGTCAAAAGTAATTTGGGACCAAATCTGTCAAATGAGTTTTATGATCAGTCTCAGAGCAGTGCTGTTTTTGCTTCGATATTAAGTTTGGCAGTGAAAACCTGGGATTGATCTTTTTCCAAGAAAGTTTTCTTTTTTTTTTTTTTCTTTCTAACTGACCCAGAGAAAGTTTCTCATTTGAACTTTAGAGTGCTACATACATATGGTTTTGTTATTAAATTCTGTTATTACTGTTAATGATTATTTAACGTGCACCTTCCCAAGACAATTCCTTTAATCATTTATAGTATTTGGTACCTCTTGTCTAAAGCATAGACCTTTTAGAACGTGGTGTTTAAGAATCTGTGTCTGGGGTGAAAATGCTTTGCAAGCCAGTGTTAAATGAACATGAAGAGATGTTGAAGAGATGTTGCAATTACTTCTTCTTTTTTTTTTTTTTTTTTTTTTTGAGAGGTTTTTGCTATCAGGCACATGTGCTCACTGGAAAGACAGAGACAGAGAGACAGAAAGCGAGAAATCACCCCCGAGAGGAGATGGCCACGCCACAATCCTTTCTCCTCTATTCTCCTCTCAGGATCTTGGGCACGTGCGCACATGCACCCGGCATGAGTTTAAGCCACCGGGTCCAGAACTTGAACCGCGGTTGACTACATGGGATTCCAGCGACATAGCCATTACACTAACTGCTGGTCCCAACAATTACTTAAAATGAAAGAGCCCAGGTGACTTCTCAGAGAAATTTCATTTGAAGTAGTTCTGGGTTTGTCAATCCAGTTTAGAAAGGTGGTGCCAAAGAAAATACACAGCTCCAGATACCAGTGACTGGCTCTAGGCAGGCTGACTACCCAGCATCACAGCAAGAGCAGAAAGTGAGCATGACGTGCACACTGAACTGGCTTAGAAGAACAGATGCCATGCGAGAGATGACTGCAACGTCAAAGAGCTAGAAGTGCTGGCCCAAGACTGTTGCCATGCATGTCAATTCCAGAGGCAGGTAACTGTTCGAGCCGAGGCAGAGACAGCGCAGTCTCAGAACCACGGTTAAAATCCAGCTTAGAAGCCTTGGACACAGTCCCCAAGCAGAAATGGCCCTGCCAACTGGATCCTTGCTACTTCGGGCTGAAGGTCTCCCTGGCCTTTAGAATCTGAGAGGCCATCTGGAGCTGTAGAGACAGACATATGCATTCACGTTTTTATTTTTCCAAATAAACTTATTACTCAGTCTCCCCATTGTCAGAGGTTACGGAGAACTGGAGCCATGAGAATGGGGAAACTGCCAAACAGGAACATAGCTAGACTCTAAAGGATGCTAGGGAGGTGCCAGACTGTCTAAAGCCACACTGTCCAGAACTTTCTGCACTAATGGAAGCATTCTCTACCCTCACTGTCCAGGACAGTGGCCCCACGTGGCTGTTAAGCATCTAATGTGGCTAATGTGATGAAAAAACTGAACTTACTGTTTTATTTCATTTTAATGCATTTAAGTTGAAATAGCCTCATGTCACTAGTGGTTACCATTCAGACAGGAGAATGTGGGTCTGGTGGATTTGAACTCTTTCAGAAGCATGAACAAGGGTCCCCAGAGATGTTGGCACAGTGGCTGAAGACCAGACACCCAAAGGCCACACATCAGAATGCACTCTAGATTTGATGCAGATGGCTGCCCAGAGCTGTGTTCCATACTTCCTCCCTTCTTACCAGCCCCCCAGAGGAAACACCTGGCATATAGAGACACTCTAACGTTCTCCTGCCCCCTCTCCTCTCCAGAGCAGCATGCCGTTCAGGAGCTGACCAAGGCTGCCATGAGTGGCGTGAGCATTGACGGGGAAGTGCTCTCGTACTTGGAACTGGCCCAGGTTTGTAACAGTTCACTTTTCACCTTTTCAGTGTGTTCAACCAGTTCATTTAATGCTGATAAAACATTCCCCTGTTGCATCTGTCTAAATAAAGATGTCACCACTGAGTCACAGAGGCCCCCTGCATGCACTGAGAAGATCTAAGAGTTTTACATTTCATGCACCATCAGCCTGCTGGGCCTCATTTGAAAAAACAAGGACCCCCACCCCCAGACTAGTCCCTTGTCCCCTAGGGCACTGGCTTCTCATGTAAGAACCACTTCGGGCATGATAGAGAGAAATTGTGTCTTTCCTCCTCATGATTCTTGGATGTGTATTTGGCCAAGAAAAATTTTCCATGAAGTTCTTAATACCCTCTAGTTAATGAATATCTCACTGCAGCTTTCTTGAAGTTTTCTAAAATCAGTATTTGTTAATATTGACATTGTAATTCTATAATCCCAATACAATACAATTCACACTTCTTCCAGAGAAGGCCCAAAACACACTGGATGACTTCAAGGCACAAAACTAGACTGTGCCTCAGTTTCCTCATCCATAAGAAATGGGAATGGTAGGTCTGGTCTTGTGGACTAGTGGTTAGGGGAGCTGAATCCCACATGGACAGCCACAGTTTGAATCTGGTTCCCAGAAGCTTGAAAAACACACCTGGTGGATGTGCACACATGCCCCAGATCTCAATAAGAAATGGAGAAAAGATTGATGCCCCATTATGGAGTACTCTGTCTCTCTCTCTCTTGCAAGTGCTTGTACTCTCTGACAATTAAGAAAAGAAAGAAAGAAATAAGAAATGGGAATGATAATTCACATATTACCAACCCTACGGAGTATTTTGAGAATCAAGTGGGAGAAGTTGAGGAGTGAACACTGAAGAGTGTAGGTCCTCTCACAGTGCAAGGCGCGGACGTGGGATGGTCTAGTCCCTGGCCTAGGTTGGCGAACAATGAGTTTACACTCTCAGGGCAGTAAGAATAAATGTTCCAGTCTTTTCTTCAACCTTTGGAATATGGCTTTCTTTGTTCCCTCTCTCAGGGTCATGGTATACTGAGCCGGTTAAAATCGGTATTTCTCAATCAAGGACAGGAGATAGTTTCAGGCTGAGGATGGGGGCAAAGGCAGGTGCTGCTCGTGTGTTTCACCTGTGGTCAGAGGAGATAGCTCGGGTTTGGAAGCGGGGATGGTGGAATACAGTCTTACAGCAACTCTTCGTTCTGCCTCAACATTCAACTAGTACTTGTTCTTTTCTCCCGAGTACCCGGCACCACACCAGGCAGAGGATATGTCTGTACAAACAGTAGGTTCTCTGCCCTCAAGGTAATCATACGCAAGTGAGAAGGACACAAACACAAATTATTCAAATCCAACATGAAGGACAATCTAATGGAAGTTACAGTGAAAACTTAGAACAGGAAGCCCCCAGTTGTCTGGGCCAACCCCGTAACACAGTGGCTAAATGTTGTACTTAGAAAGCCAGATCCCACATAGCCAGTCATTGTTTGGCTAGCCTCAGGACTTGAAAAACATGCTGGGTGCATGTGTGTGCATGCTTAAAATCCCAAGAGGATGGAGAATAGAGGAGGAGGGATTGCAGCATGACCACACCTCATTAGGGGGTGCTTTCTTCCTCTCTCTCGCTCTCTCTCTCTCTGATGAGCACACACCTCCTCTGGCAATTAAAAAACACTAAAATTTACACATTTAAAAAAAATGGTTGTCCACACTTGGAATGTGGGGTCTTTTGATACAGATTTTGGGGACAGTTTATGACTTGGGCTCTTTCCAGTAAATATTCCTTCTAGAGAAAAACATGAAATGACCCAAATTCCATATAATGACCATTTGCTTGAGTTTATGATTTGCAGTTGTCTATTTATCTGCTCTGTATTCCCACCCCATACTCTCCCTCCACCCAGTCCACACAGACACACACACACACACACACACACACACACACACACAAATACACACATACCCCCACCTTGCTAGAAAATAGTATGATTATTGATAAGCCCTGACAAGCCATACAGGAGGTGTTTAGTATGAGATGTCCCAGGTCTTAGACCCTAACCCTGTGATGTGCTCTAAAAAGTTCACGTAAAATGTGTATTGGGGGGGGGAGGGGGGAGGAAGCATCAGTTAAAAAATTTTTGCATTAAAATAAACTTGTATTTTAATTCCATTTTCCTCCAAGCTTTTGAAATACCCTTGTATTTAACAGCTTAGGGGCAGGTGAGACCCTGGTATGTTGCATTTTCAGCCTCAATGGTGTATATACTTCCACCACGACCGATTTTAGCAACGCGAAGCCCCTGAACTCAGAGTAGGGACAAACTGCACACAGTCAGCTCTCTTGAGCTGGTGCAGGCAACCTGGCACACCACTACCCCGATCTTATTTTCAGATAGAAGGCTCTCGAACTTTAAAGCACCAGCTCAAGTTGTCCCTGATGTTTGGGGCTGTGATTTGGAGTGTGTGGAGTGGGTTCCTGAGGAGTTGACATTTCTATGTGCTTTCATGGCTGTGGGTCCCAGGGTTTCACTTGACCCAGGACATATCAAAAGCAACAAAGGAAGGATGTCTGAGAAGGGCATGGGCAGAGAGAGTGAGGGAGTGGCCGTTCTGCCAGGCCCCAGAAGAGAATGGCTGTCAGTGTTGGGGCATCAGGTCTTTTCCAATCACAGCAACCTCAGCTACCACCTCCCTGCGCATGGGTTTGCATACCCCTGCCCTGCCCACCCACCTGCTCTTCTTATGTAACCGAAGGGCAGGCACAGGACAGTCACACATTCTGCAGTCTCCTCTTTCGGACCTTCGGTCCAAGCAAGCTGAGCTCTGACATGCGACCCAGAGTATCCCATGGCTGAGGCTTCCTTAAACAGAGATGACATCGCTGCTTTCTGCTGCTGGCTGGTGCCTTCCGGAGGCCACGGTCACTTACCACTCAGGGCCCAGGTGGCAGGAGCATACTTTAAACTTCTGATCGGATTCAGTGGTTACTTTTGGTGTACCTGTCAGGGGCTAGGGAGGGCTATGCCAAAAGCCTCACTTGGCTGGCATCAGAGCCATGGCCAAAGTCAAAATATACGAGGTCAAAACAAGAGGTTTGCTCAATAAGTTACGGGGCCCTTCATTTCTTTTCATCCCTACGGTGGCTTCCAATTTCTTTGCAGACCCTTTAGAAAGTAGAGTCAGACCAGCTGGTGGCGTGGTGGTTAAGGTGATTAGAGTCCCTGTGGTGAACTGCATGGTTAGAATTCCCAGACCCAGTCATTTGAGAAATAGGCTGGGCATGTGGGTGCACCAAATCTTGAAAGAAGGGAATTGGAGGAGAAGGTATTGCTGTGTGACCATCCCCCATGGGGGGGTACTTCCTCACTTTTACTCCGTGTGTGTGTGTGTGTGTGTGTGTGTGTGTCTAAGTGTGTGCATGTGCCAACTGGTAAATTTTTTTTTTTTTAAGAATTATTTATTAGGATCAGCAGATGGTGTAATGCTTACATAGCAAGACTCCCAGGTAGTCGACCACAGTTTGAGTCCTGGACCCAGCGGCTTAAAACTCATGCCGGACATGTGTGAGTATACGCCCAAGATCCCAAGAGGAGAATGGAGGAGGTGGTGATTTCTCGCCTTCTGCCTATCTCTCTCTCTCTCTCTGTCTCTACATCGAGTGCATATGCCCAATAGCAAAAAAAAACAAAAAAAAAAAAAAAGTGACAAGAATAAAAAATTAAAAATATGGGCTTTTGATATTTTCTGCTATTGTTGGACATGTAACAAATTATCCCAAAATTAAACAACTTAAGACAACCATCATTTTACTATAGTCACCAATAATTAGAGCAGACTTCACCTGGGCAATTCTGTTTCTCATAGCTTCACTCATGATACTCAGCTAGTAGAGAGCTGATCTGTAGGTTCCAATACGGACTCATATGTCTGATACCTAGTGTGATAGCTAGAAATCTGGACTCAGCTCATGCTGTTGAGTATACATGGCTTCAGCAATATGGTGTTTTTCTTCTATTAAATTCTAGCTAAATTTTCTTTTTTTTCCGTTTTTTTTTCCCCCCTCAAGAGACAATGAGAGGAAAAGTGAGAAATTATACCCCCTCCCCCACAAGGGACATAGCTATGCTGCAACCGCTTCTTCTCCATTCTTCTCTTGGGATTTTGGGCAAACAAGCATGCAAACAGGCAAAGCTTCAAGCCTCCAGGTCCAGACTCCAACACAGCAGGTCATGGTGCACCACTCCCTTCCAGCACACTCCCCTCCAGCA